>NW_008680935.1:97701-114617 GCF_000695815.1 Acanthisitta chloris | reverse complement strand
CCATAGGTACAGGAAAGCAAGGATTTTGGCCAAGACCACAAAGCACAAAACATTTCTAGGTACTAGATTGAGAGAGTACTACTTCTCTGTAGGAGAACATGAGTGAAGAGTGAGAATTGTTTAGGAGTTTGTGTTGTCAAAGTTCATGTAATATGGTCAATTAGTAAAACAATGCTGCTTGGAAACAAAGATTCCTTTTTGTGAAGGGATGATCTTGCCTTTTTGTTTTTACTGTATAGTCAAGGTTATCATTGTTTCCCTTTTCTATATTATAACCAGCTCTCTAATTCCCATTATAAGCCTGCCACAGCTAAATTAGACCATGATGTATGCAAAAATTGAAAAGAAGTGACTTGTAGAACTCTCTCAGGAAGATTAGAGTTTCTGTCATGAAGTTTTTCTTTCTTAATATCCTCAGCATTTTCTCTCTTTGCTACTTTCCAGTCATTAAAATGACACTTGGGAATCCGTGGATCAGCTGGTAATATTAAGTTAAGTGTTTAAATTTATAAGATTTCTAGATGAAGTTTCTTTTAAAGACAAATTATGCTGAAAGTCATAGTCTGAAGAGCCTTAAGCAAAGAAAAACCTTCAGGCCACTGATGACTTGTCATATTCTGCCTGTGTGGTGCACAAACAGGCAGCAGAGAAATGAATCATAGTTAAAATCAGAATTCATTAACTGTTTGCTCAAATGATAATTAGTTGAGTTATGTAAGCAGATATACAAGACATAGACAGCAGATCAAATATCTTGCATTCTTGGAAACTTGAAAAGGTTGAGCTGTTCAGCTTCTTTTCAATAGAGCTATGGGATACATATATATCAGATACTAACATTTCAGTAACAGAGGGATGAAAAACAAGAAATACAATTGTATAGAAATATCAAAAATCAAAATCATACGGGGTGGGACTCAGCTCCTCAAGTGTTAGTGTCTAGTCTGTGGATACCTGAAGAGGTCCAAAACACCGACATGTGCCTGATGGATACTACAGAGTAATTATGTGAGACTTGCATTCTGCTGCCAAAGCAACTGGATGACAGCGAAGGTTATTGCAGGGAACTCTGTATCTGTTTTCACATGAATAAATCCTATTTGAATTGAAAATTAGTAAGATATCATGGAACACTTCTTCAAACATCCACCCAATGTGTGAAGAAGATAATGTTTTTCTAAAATAATGTATAATTCAATGCACTGTTACCTAAGCATATTTCTAATTTGTATCAAGTGTTATTTCCCAAAAAAGAGCCAGCAAGTGCCTAAATAACTGTACAGAAGAGCATATGAAGTACTGTACTAAGGAGAAGTAATAAAAAGTATTGTCCTGAATAACATTCCTGGGAAAAAAGGCTGTGATGTTTCACTTCAGAGAAGACATGTAGGATCTTGTAGACACTAATTTGCTTGAATATAAAAGCATAATTTCTTTGGTAAACTGTGGGAAACGTCATTTGTTAAACTAATTTCAACTTATAAATGGCCATTTTCTTTGGGTATATGACTGGGAGCACAGAGTAAAATCTTCAAACTGTTTAATAATTTGCTCTGATAGCTGGATTAATTCTAAAGATATTTCTTTCTTACCGGGGAAATTAATTCTAAAGATATTTCTTTCTTACTGGGGAAAAAAAAAGTGTGGTGTTTTCACCAAAAGTGGAAGGGTAGTAAACTGAGCTACTGTACTATCTGTATGGCTGATCACACAGATGCAGGAAAGCTTGTGCCAGGTACCAGTTGAGCCTGGTGCGATTCAGGGACCAGCAGACAAACTGAAAATTATGATTCAGAGTAATTTTCTGTCCATTTTCCATATATACTTTCTTTTGCCTTCACAGTGCATTTTTCACTTTTAAAAAAATGTTACATAGAACAATAAGGTGGAACTGAAATTCTTTTGGAAAGCTACCACCATGATTATGAAGAAAGCATATATAATATGTACCTCTGTGAAGAAGGCATATAATATGTACCTCTGTTACACACAAATACATGTTCATATTCAAAAGCATAACACAACATGTACTAACCAAAGCACTTTATAAAATGGAACATAAATTTCACCTGCAAATTCAAATAATCAACACAACATGTACTAACCAAAGCACTTCATAAAATGGAACATAAGTTTCACCTGCAAATTCAAATAATTTTCTTGTTTTTGCTCTGAAACACCCTTCTTTTTCTTCTTTGAATTTTTTTCCATAGTAATTGAGCTTAAAAGCTATTAAAATAGGAGCTTACAATGGAAACACTGACAGATCCTTAAATATAGTAGAGCGAAGAGTAAAACTTTAATAAGAACCTGTCAAAACTGAAAATGAAGGAGTCCAAGAGACCCAAAGACTATTAAAACATGTCTACTTCTAAGTTTTTGAAATATATTTTTAGATTTAAGTACTCTATGTGTTTCCCCTAATTGCATAGCAAAATTTGACAGATGAAATATCTAGGCATACAGGACAACTACTTCTGTAGCTAAAATATTTCAGCATTAACTTGAAGGTAAGTAAAAAGCAATAGTCTCATGCTTCCCTGTGTCTTGGTCTTATATTAGTATTTGGAATTTAATGTCCCCATAAAAGATCTCTTTCTTATCTTTCTTTTCTCTGACTTCTTTCGCAGCTGCTGCATGTTAGTGAAACATAACTGAAAGAGCACAAAATTATGCCAACTTAGGTAAAAGCAAAATTTCAGCAACCTCAATTCACTGCCTCATGTATTGTTACATGCAGCTTGAACACTTTGTCTCCTACAGTGATTTTATTCTAAATTTAGTACCTGTGGACAATGATTCTGACTTAAAGCACTGTTTAGTGTTTTCATGTTCTTCACAGGTCGGTGTATGGCTTGAAACTACATATCCAAATGACTGCTGTGACAAAATTTCCTCATTAATTGCAGTGAAAAAATTTCCTCATTAATATTTCCTCATGTTTTTAATGTCTGATAGCTTCACAAACATCCATGTCTCCCTATTTTTATTAACCACTAATTTTATTTGTGATATTTAAGGACTGGCTGCCAGAGCACTCAATCTCTAGTACTTGGTTGTTAATGTACAGCTTCTCCAGGCTTCTCTATGGCTGCCAAGCAGTCCCAAGAGCTTCAGGTGATGTACACAGTAAATGAAGAATACATCAAGCAGAAAGTAGCTTTGCAACATGGAAATACACAGTGGGCAGGTTTCATATGGTAAGTGACATCTCCATTTTATGAATTTTGGTGGCCAGGTAGGTCTGGAGCAGATTTGAATGGAGAATTTCAGGTTTCATGGAAGAAGCATTGCTATTAGGTCATTATATGGCCATATTAATTATAGATTAGAGCCTCCCAGCTAATTGACATGCTGATCAAGTAATACATATACTGAAGGGAGGAAATAAACAGACAGAGCCAGACACTTCTCAGTCGTAGCCTGTGACAGGACCAGAGACAATGGGCATAAACTGGAACACAGGCAATTCATTTTAAATTTCAATTCCATTTAAATATCAACTCCATTTAAATATTACAAGATCTTTCTTTTTTTATTTTTATTTCCCACAGGAGTGGTGATTAACTGTAATAGGAACAAGTTTCCCAGACAGGCTGAGTGGTCTCCATCCTTGGAGATACTCAAAATCTGACTGGACATCATCTTGAGCAACCTGTTTTAGCTGACACTGCTCTGATTGGGGAGTTGGACCAGGTGATATCCAGAGCTTCGTGCCACTCACTGCCATTCTGTAATTCCTTGATATCATTCAGAGAAAATGGATGTAAAAGTTTTTCTCCACTTGCAATCAATAAAAAAATAGCACCATGATTGTCTACTGCAGTAACAGGGATGCTGAAATTTGTGTCCTGGCCAAACCCCAGGTCAGGGTATTGCATTCAAACTATCTAAAATTCCCTCTGCTCCTTAGCTTGCCAAACGTTTTCTCACCTTATCTCCAGAACTCCTTCAAACAGAAGCAGAACACAGCAAACTAGTTGTTCCACAGGAAAAGTGGCCGAATTGAGCTAGAAGTGGGGTTTTGTTGCCATTTGTTTCCCTCACAGAAATGCTTAATATATTTAGGCCTGCAGTGAATGTTAACCTTGGACCTAATTGGATGAATATGAGCAATCATACAGCGGCCACAGAGAGACTGGCACTGTTCTGCTCTTGGTGATCTATGGTGAATCCTACCTTCAGAAACTGTTAATGTCTTTCTGCAAAGCTTGTTCTGTCAGCTTGGACTGTGCCATATAGAAAGTGAGAAGTCAATAAACACAGAGCTACATTACCAATGAATACATAGCTATTAGGACATCATTATATTTAGACTATTTTTTAGATTAAATATTAAACTGCACACAAATTAAGATATAAAAGAAACATTGATTTCAAAAAGCATTATAATTTTAGAATCTTCAAAAGGAAAAGAACAAAAGCAAAATAAAGCAGCACAAATTTGGAACTATTAAAATTCCTGCTCCTTCAGTTACTCATTTGTGTTTAACATGTGCTTTTCTTCTCATTATTATTTCTTGGTGATCCTCATAGAAAAGAAAAAATAGGGACTGAAGAGATCCTTTGGTTTTCTAGAGTGCTTTTAGATTATTTCATTTTAACTATAATTAATGGTTATGTAAAGGAAATAATGAGTTACAGTGAAAATTCATTATAAGTTTAATGAGAAAAATATTTTAGATGTATAAGAAAGAAGAAATACAGGTGAACAAGGGCATATAATTCTTTTAAATTCTTTTGGCTTCTCAAGCTTATCCATTTAAGCATCAGCTGTAGTCACTACTACAGGGCAATCTAGACAAGAAAGGCAGGTGACTACAAGAAAGTGATGAAAAAGAGATTACAACTCATGCACACGAAAATTTGTGCAGTAGTAAGTCATTAGAAAATACCTGCAATTTACAGAAGCCTGAATACAGGAATTGAAACAATTAATAAAAAAAGTTTGTCCTGAATTTAGTAATTGACTTTATTAGCAATGCTCATGATTCATGTTAATATAACTGACAGCACATTCCATTCTATTCTAGTGTGTATTATAACATTTATGGCCCACTATTAATAATGTTATTAAATATCACTTGTTTTTACCTATTTTGTTTGATACATAAACTAAAAATGTTTAATTATGAACAGGATTCTGACTTTTCTGATCTGAATAGGCTGGGAGTCAGTCTTGTTTAGAAGCTGATGCTAAAATAGTAAATGAGGGCTTGATTATACATTAGGAAGTATCTGACTTGAATGCTTCAGAAACTTCACAAAAAGGTTTGTTGATCACTGTACTCTCACCCAAGGGCCAATCTTTTCCTACTTAGGATCTAAAGCAAAGTTCTAACCAAACTTTTTATTGCAAATCAAAGGAAAAACTTTCTTCAGACTTGGATCCCAATATAATCTACTTTTCTATAAACCCAAAACTACTTATGAACTAAAAGATTCCAAAGTTTTGTATAAAATAAATATGTATGGAAAACTCACTATACAAATCAATAACCAGTGTATACATTATCATAGGCTGCCATAAATAAGATACAGTCATCTATCAGCCTATGAGACAATAGAGTACAGAGACAAGTGATTAGTAAAAATAGTTAAGAATTTTAATTATTATGAGAAGAGTAGAAAATATATGCAGCTTAAATATGTTTCTCTACCTACATCATTGACACTACTGTTGTGCTTAGCTATATTCTAATTCCAAAATAGAAGTATAACAATTCCCTTCTTTTAACTCTTAGGTGATAATGCTGATGAACTTCTCTTTGATTGAATGTATTAATGACTCACTGAGATAATGATATATGAAAGAGATTTGAATGCCTTTCAAATGCTCATCATTAAATGTTCTGTATCAGTAAGCTTCACAGACTATGCCTTAATCTTTGGAAGTTTTAATCTTCTGCATAGAATATGTCCAATACCACATAATTTATTTTATTCCTTTTGCATCAGGTCTTGATCTTTACATCCAGTTAATAGAATGAATTGTGAATACTTTGGAACTTTTATTAAATAAGTATGTTTCTATAGCAGTAATTTAATCGAATTGAAAACATTTATGAGATTAAGACACTTGGAGTGATACTTTTAGTCAGCAAATAACTGTGAATATCCTACTTTTTTTTGATCAATTGCATTGAATTGCCAGTCATTCAGAACACAGTTCAAAAGAACTGTTACAATATACAGATGCTTTCAAGAGGAATCAATGATCTAGCTGTTCAGAATAATTATTTCTGGAGAGCAAACCTTGCATTGATAGACTGTGAATATGAAGATCTTGCATTGGATAATTTGTTCAAGGGTAAAAAAAGACCAAGAGATGGTTCTCATGAAGACTCCACAGTTACGTTGCGAAGTGAGTAGTGGCTTTAAATGAATCTGAAACATATGAGGCTTTCAGATGGCATTAAATTCCAGGAGGTAAAGGCAAGGTCTGACTGCAGTGAGAACTGTACTCAGCCATGAGTCCCACAGGAACAAACTCAGCCTTCTGCTCAATTATCAGTGGAAACATCACTTGTATTTTTGACAACCAGCTTTTGGTTGTATGGAAAAATATCTAAGTTGACAACACTGCTTGGAAGAGGTGGAATAGATGAGTGCAAACCAACTAGTCAAGTGAAATTTCTCTCTCTGTCTCCACCTCTTTTGTATTTAGGTGGCTAAAAGGATCAAATTCCTTTTTGGTGCTGGCAGACTTCAGAAAAATTAAACACAGTGTGCACTTGATACAAGCACCCTAGAAGAGGAAAAAGTTGTGGCAAAAAAATATGTTCTGCTGTTCCATTCTTGCCCTTCTGTATTATTTAATCATAATGATGCTACTTTTTTTTTTTTTTAAATCTGTAATGGCTTAACATTCTATGCAAACTCATAACATGACTGCTCCTGACTGTGGTTTGTTGGTTTTGGTTCTTCTTTTCTGGATATTTTTATCAGCAGACTATGAAGGAAGCCCATTTTGAAAGTATATATATATGTGCTTATCATGTCAGTTTATTCCCTTTAAAAAAATGTCTTACAGAGTTCCTTCCAATAGTTCCTTCTCAGAGTGCCCAAAACATGGAAACGCACATACTACCTCCATTGACTTGTACTTCTTTTCACACATCGTGATAGACTTCTTCATTTTCTCTTCAAATACTCTATTGTTGTTCTTTAGAGAATACTATATGTAGAGGCAGAATTAAATCACCTTGAAACTGATACTGCTCTCACCCTCACCACTCACAGACACAGGGCAACTGTCCTGAACAATACAATATACTCCCTGAACATCTGACTAAAAGTTTAGGTGAACACAAACCTACTGTTTCAAAGATCTGAAATAGTTCAACCAGCTTTTTGGCTTCCATGATTTGTCATTTCCCATTGCAGCCTCTGTCAAACTGAGCAAGTATCAAAAGTTAAAAATGCCAAAAATGTAGCTCCAGACCTTATTTTTATGAGATTTTAACTTCAGAATTAGGCTATGTTTGGACAGACATTAAGTAATTACCAAAATGCTTTACTAGTCTTGGATTAAAATATGATTTACATGTGGTGATCAGAGAAACCATAGTGAGTTTTCTGGAGATGAGAGGAAAAGGTCATGCAGTGAAAAGTGTTATCTGTGTAGGTACAGCACAGAGGCATAAGAACCACAATATTTGATATTTTCAGCTTCTTTGTAATAGCATTCTGTCATATTTTGTCAATATATACTATACAACTCACATCTGTTAGTAAAATGTATATAATGTGGTTTCACTCTCCCCTCACCCTCCAAATAAAAAAGTCAATATGGCATGAGAAGTTACCCATTTTTCCTTCTCAGAACAAAACAAATGGCATGAGATGAAAATACAGCTCACCTGAATGAAATGGCTTTTGCAGTCAACAAGGACAGATGCAGTCTAATGCTTTCATCAGTATTGCACAAATGAACAAAAAGGCCTTGCTTTTATCTTTCTGACTTATGCCACACAAGCCAGTTGAAGTGATTCATCCACATACGCTACCAGAAAGAGGACAATATTGTTCTTTGTGCTTAAAGACCATGTTCAGGATGGCAAAACTATTTTAGTGTACAGATAAGCAATCTTACAAAGTGCAATTACAGCTGGCATTTGACCTGCAGTGCTTAAAATACTTTTAGTGTACAGAGCCGGACGGAACTTATTTAATCAAACATATTATGTTAAACAGACATGCTGCTGAGTATAGAAATTACTTGTATAATTAAATCCTATAATGGGATTGTATTTTCCTTCTCTAAATCATTTTAAAACTATTTTTACATGGACTTGCATTGTGATCAAACTTCAAATCTGCCTTATTAAAATTATTTCAAATGAATAAACAAATTTGATATTTTATATGGTCCTAACTAGTTCAACCTCTATGCTTTTGTACCCTCATACTCTAAATTTGTAGTATCTCTACAGTATAAGTGAAAGATTTTTGAAATTAATAACAGAAAATAGAGAGGGGAAATCCAAGTAATAAAACCTTTTCATCTCTCTGCATCTCCAAAGAATGTGAAGATTCTTCATTTCAATATTGTGGAAATAATAAAGTCACTACTGTCAAACAAATCAGCTTGACAAAATAATTATGACATACCCATACTAACATATGCATGTTCTTGTCACTTGCTGCTTTTTCATTTCACATCACAGAATCTCAACATGCAAACATAATATTTAGTTTACCGAACAGACTTCTGACCTCTTACTCTCCCTTAATGCTTTGTCTCCTTTCTTCCAAGTGATAGTTGGCTTTGGAGAAGCTTGTGGCTTGCACTCAATGACAATTTCTTGGCCCTTCGTAACAATTATTGATTTCCCCATTTGATTTAGCGGGAAAGTGGGAGCTGAAGCTGTTAAAAAGAAGAATGTTAGCTCCACAGAGAACAATCACAGCTTCCTGTTTCATTACCTTCTAATGGAAGATTAGAATAATAGATTTGGTTTTGGGGATGGAATCTCCATTTTTATCTTGGAAGTTATTATGCCACAGGTGGAATTTTATGAAAGATTTGAAATCAGCAGCCAGGATTATATGGCAGGTCAATAACTTAATCCAATTATGGATTAATGGGAAGACTTTCACATCAGCATATTAAAATGAAATTGTTTATGAAATCCAGTAGCTTTAGAAATAAAACATTATGGTTGTTTTAGACACACTTTTCCCAAAATCTTTTGATTTCACCAAAACAAGTTGGAAGTAAATAGTTCCAAATGAAAAGAAGTTCCATAAGTAACCAAAATGTACTCTCCAGCATTAAGTCTTCTAAAAACTATTACTGTTTGAGAATTTGTATTGTTTTCCCTTTTTATATTTTTCTGAATAGTGGGAAATGAAAGTGAGAACTTCTAAATAGACAATATTTAACCATGTCCTGTTCTTAGTATTTCACTTTTCGAGAAGTCCCACACACAAGTTAATCTAATAAATTACACCAATTACTGCAGTTTCCAACAAGAAAGGACAGTTATTCTCAAGTAATCTCATTTTTTTGTGTTTTTCTTAAACTAGTTTTGCAAAACCAAAGCCTACCCCAACCACTGACCTCCCCTGTGACTGTCTCAGCTACACTTACAGGAACATATTACACTCCATTGCCTCAAATATGTAGGAATTTCCTATCATTATTTTGGCTAATTCTCATACCAAAGATATTTATATGGACAATTTATTCTGTTCTTTTCCCTTTAATAAGGCAGAAAATTAAACACAACTGCTTCTTTAGTACAATATTATGGTTGAAATTTAACAGGGGTACAATTTCACAAGTGACAAAAGAAAAGGCTAATTTTACTGCAGCAATATTGTGGCCATTTCTGATATTAAAGAACATCAAAAGAAAGTGTATAAGTACCTGACATAATAGGTATACCTATTTTATAATAGATATAAAAACAGAGCATGAGAACACTGTAGCCAAGGGATCTCTTTGCTAACCGAATCACAAGTCTCCAAGAAAAAGTGATGGAAAGAGAACAATCAATGACCTTGGCTTTTAACTTTATGGCTACAAAGAAATATTTTTAAGAATTATCAGTGGAATTCGAGTGTCGGCCAGCTAGGAAATAGCAGAAATGTACTAGATAGGTTATGCAACAAAAGAACCCAATCTTAGCTGAAATCTAGTATAATATTTCAGTAACTTCAGCTTTCTTGTTCATTTGAGTGGAAGTTTGCAAGAATGAATCTCAGGTGCAGATTTTGAAATTTGCCAAGTTTGAGCAGTGCAGACACCTCTAATCTCTGATATGGTCATTATATTGCTCTGGCAGACTATCACAAAGATGATGAGACTTTTACAAAGTCTGTCTCACCTAAGCCCATGGAAGGGCTCTTATCACTACTGTCTCATTGCATGCTACCACAGTTTGTTCTAAAGAAAACTAGTGTTGAATAGACAAGCTTCAATTTTTTCCTCATTAACTGTCCACTTCGGCTTTTGTCTAATGAATTTTTTATTGTATTCCCAGCTAACACTCTGTAGTGTATTTGCTTTAGTATAGATGATATTCACCCAAGCATGTAATTTCCAGTATTCAATCAGTATTGGAGACTTCATAGGAAATTTTTGTAGCTTTAAAACTAAATGCACAATTACCTTTCAATAAAGGACGAAGTATAAAGAATAATTAAATTTTAGCAGATTAAAATATATTTGCTTTCTCTAAGTTTCATCTCCTGCACATATGTTTGAGGGAATAAAAAATATTTTTTCATTTGTTTGAACTGAAACAACCTTATATGAGAAACAGTTACAAAATGTAACTGTCAGTTATTTATGAAAGAAAATTTTTAGTTTACAGAAGACCCTATGCTCTCTGGGGCAACAAAGGAACCACTCACATAAATAACAAGAATAAAAAGGCACCACATTTATCTGCTCTGCAAAGTTTGGACAGGCAGAAGCTATTCTTTATCACAAAAGACTAACAACAATTGTAATTAACAAAGGGGAAAAAAGGAACAGACCATTTTATTCAATGCTTACCTAAAATCTTCAACTCAGCACTGGCATAAATAGTGCCATATTTGTTTTCTGCTAAGCACTGATACATTCCAGCATCTGAGACATTCACACTGTGGATCATCAGAACACCATTAACCATCTCAGTTCTGCTCTGTAATAGAATTTAAAAAGAAAGGAAAAAAAAGAAATAAATCATTTTATAAAAGGAAAAAGGCACTGAAAAATTGTTGTGCTATTAGCTTAAGGCAAATGGACAAAACCGACCTTAATAAGTTTAAAAAACCCTGAGTAACCAATTTCCTTGGGCTTACTTTATTTCCTGTTATAGAAGGAATTACAAGAATGAAGCAGATGCAGGAGGGCAGAAAAAAGTACAAAAATATTTAAGGCATTTTTTCAGTGCAAGTTTGCTATCTCCAAGGTTTGCTTTTGTCTTCTTGCTTGTTAGTTTGCTATTACACTTACATGCTTTTAAACATGGGAACTTTAATGGGTCAAGAAGTCAGTGGTGAGTGTAACATATCTGACGATCTTCATATCTCTAGTAAATGTTTGGTTTCAGTCACAGCAAAGTCAGTGGTGAGTGTAACATATCTGATGATCTTCATATCTCTAGCAAATGTTTGGTTTCAGTCACAGAGCTGAAATGTTAATGGTGTTAATGGTGGAGCAAAAAGTAAGAATGTGGAGTTTAAATGCATAAGCCATACCTAAACTTTTTTTGATTTCAAGTGGACCAGGAGCTCCTTCAGGATCAAAATCTAAACAGCACAGAATGTTTTCATAAAAGTAGATATGAAAGATGGCTTGCATAAGCAAGAATGAACGGGTCTAACACCTCCATCATTACTGCAAATTTCTTATTTGTAAGGCCCACTAGTAGAAAATGATTACCACAGCTGAAAGAGAAGGGATATTAATAGCTGTTCATGGAAATGTGTACTTCATGGAGCTGTATTTTGAATAATTTGAACTGCTATAAAACTTCTCTAAGTTTTGTTATAAAAGTTGTAGGTTAAATAAATTGTCTGGGAATGCAGAGGAAACTGCTAAAAGTTCTCTGTGTTGTAAGCCCCCAACCAGTTCAAACTAAAATTTAATTTGAAATTTCAGAGTCTGGTGGAACTAATGGTTTGGAAAATCAGAGAATCAAAAAGTACAGATATTTAAATTGCTTCAATTTCAGGAAAAATAGCTCTATCTAAAAATGCAGAAATGGATAAAGTAAAACCATATAACCTTATTTTCAATGCCTCACAGCTTCAAAAGTAAACTGTGTTTATGTTTCCTTTCTCACTGTTTGCATAATTGGTTGATGTTCACAGATAGAAGTGACATTCACTGAAAAGAAAGACATTACATCTTTTATATTCATAAATCTATTCTGTGAATTCATTTACAAGTGGAGACATTTTCTCCCAGAATTGAACAGCTTTATTTTAATCTGGAAAAACATACGAAATAAATTTACAGAACTTTTCTTTGCTCTAATTAAGTTGAGACTATAAAAATGAAAAGGTGTTAGGCAAAAACCCACATGACGTGGACTGATGTTTTGGTGATTCAGTGAAACAAAAAAAATGAAGTGAAATAAAAGGCAGACTAGACCAGAAGTGGTCTTTTAAAAGGAAAAGAGAATTTGATTCATGTCTAATTCCAAAATATATCAGGTGACTGCAGTTTAACACCTTACATTCTAGGAGTCTTACATGGAGAATTTTAATGGTTTTGATGGTGAGGTCTGTTAATTGCACAGAATAAATGGAGTCGAAATTGTAATAGTCATTGTACTTTTTACATTAGTGTACTAGTGATTTGAAGAGTATGATTATTTAAAAAAATATATAGTAAATAACATAACAAGATTGAGGGAAGAAGAAACCTGTTTCAACTCATGCAACACTTCTATGAGTTATTACTATCTTTTTATACAGAAAGCAAAATAGATATGAATAGCATGATACCACTATCTAAAAGAATAAAAATAATTAAACATACTGGAGGTTGTTTGGATGTACACTATAGTACAGACACATCTCAGAAGGTCCTGTCTCCCAAATATTTCTGAACTACAGATGATTACTACTAATGAATAAAGTTTTACATGGCTTGAGATGGTTCATAGGGCACATGCATAGAAAATATGCCTATATACTGTATGCTAACTCTTAAGAATCTAACACAGAGAACAGCAATTTCTGAAGTACTTTTCAGTACTTTCTTTAACTGACTTTATCTGAATGAAAAGAGTATCATGCAACATACTGGTGACTCCTAGTCTAATGTACCTGTGGTCGGAGAGGAACTCCATTTTTCAGCCAACGATATGTGGGCCTTGGTTTTCCAGTGGCTTTACATTCCCATCGGAGCTGATCTCCACTGTCTAATTGTGTATCATTAAGTTTGTCCACCCACTGGGGGAAGGCTGCAAGAAAAAAAGCCATATTACAGTCATAGCATATAAACTCGTAAGTCTCTGGCTAATATGCAACGACCTAATCTAGTAAAGCTCTTAAACTAAATTGGCCTTTGCAAAGCTAAGCTTACTCTCTGAACAAAGCATCTTTAAACAAATAACTGAAACCAAAGAGACAGTAATAAAATTAACCAAACTCCATAACTTTAAAGGAAATGCTGTAATGGCACCAGGTAGTGAGCAGTAGCATGAACAAGAATAGAAATATATCTGATTTCATAAAGTCCAGTGGATTAAATTGCAGTAGTATATATTAATGCATTCGGTATTCCTGAATTTAAGAGAAATGTTTGGTAGTCACAATAGAACATTTAGTATTTTACAAGACCTAAGCTATTTAAGTTGTGTTAAGGAGGTCAGTTGTCATAGACTCTGTTTCATGCGGTTGTCGCAGAAAACTAGGAGATTATTATTTATTCAGCTAGGAATCACTGGGAATTTGTTAAGGTATTTCCACATATTGTTATTAAAGTGCCTTGAGTTTAACTCATATTTCAAGGGAGAAAATGCTTTTAATATATTTAAGCAGAGAACCCATGAGATTTCCAGCATTCATAAGGAATATAAATTGCACAGTAAATCAATGCTAAAACAGTCTTTTCTTAGAGGTAGACAGTTGATAGGTGCATATGTGATCATTAGTACCTAAATTTCACGCAATAATCTGTTAAAAAGCAGGGAATATTTTTCGCAGAGAAGTAGATCTTTAATGCAGCAGTCAATCACATATCTATATCTAGGCTCTTATAATTTGGAAAACAATATATGACTCAGTAAGGAGCTGAACAAAGAACTGAACATTCATATGCAGAAATAAAAATGTATGCTGAAACGCCAACTTTTGTGTTGTCATACTGTAGCTATATCATTTTGTTTAGCACAGAGTATGTTAGATGAAAATTAATCAATGGTATTAAATGTTGGTTTGTTTAGGTTTTGTTTGTTTGGGTTTTTGGGGGAGGTTTTTTTGGTTTTTTGGGGTTTTTTTTTTCCCAAACAGTAGAGAATAAGTAGTTAAAAAGCCTCCATTGCTAAAGGGATGTAAAATTCTTCTGCTTGGTAAGAACAGAATTCCAGATCTATCACAACAAGTCTCTGCTTCAAAAGACAGATAATTGATAACATACTTAAACATGGAGAATTGAGCTTAAAAATAAATCTTTGGATCTAGCTGGCATTTGACAGGTCACCAATCAAAGACGTGAGAAGATATGAAAAAGCATGACAGGTGACTAACTGCTTCTAGCTTACATCTCATGCATGGATGATAAAGAAAGTGAATGAGGTGTCTATCATTCCTTAAGCAGGACATAGTCTGCTTCTCAGTACCTGACTAGACAGTTGTCAGAAGCTAGAAACGTGTTAGGAGCTGGAAACATATCAGAAGAAGAATCACTCATTTCCTTTTTGGTGGAGGAAAACAGAGAGATTGACTCAATCTCACTCTCAAACCCAAGACCAAAAACCTCATTCTTTATTCTTCTTATTACAGTCAAGGCAATGCATTAAATTCTCTGTATGTGTTCTGCTGTGCTGAATCACATGATTCTTAAGCTATAACAAAGGGTCCCACAAAATACTCAGAAAGAAAGAGTTTGCAGAGTCCCTGCTCACTTGTTGCCTACTAATTGTCCTAAAAATATAATTCAATTGCATTATGTAGTTGATCCCGTTCTCTTTTTGAGTGCTTCTGTATGCACAAAGGATGCATGCTGAGAATTAATTGTTTCCTTTGAAATTGAGTGCATTAATATGGTTCTGGAAGATGTGACAGTTAAATGTGTAACTAAAAAGTCATAAAAGACAGCCAGTGATACCATAAAATCATGCAGTTTCAAAGAGGCACTACACTGTTCCTATTTATATTTAATTCTCTTTATTATTCTGCTTTTCTGTAAATTCTACTTTGACCCAAAGTACATTTAGTTTCATTTTTCCGTGTTGCTCATTTGAACTCATGATGAACCAGAGCATCCAGAATCAGTGTATGCATGTTTTCACACCAGACAAAACTGTGTCCACAGCCCTGGCTGAAGAGTTGTCCTCTTCAGTATTGCCATTCTCAACTCTTTGTCTGTGGCTGTCTTGATAGCACAGTCATGGCACAAGTTTTCTTACAAAACTACACACGTCCAAATCACAGTGGTACGACCGAAAGGTATGAACAGCCTTTTTCATCAGTTAAGGTGCTTCTACTCTAAATTTTCTCCTTGTAGACTAAATGGCCTTTGGAGTAATAATTTCCAAGCTGTTGAACTTGCCGTCAGCAAAGGCAATGACTCCGATTCCTACCCCTTTGAGAACAAGACAGCAAAGCAATAGGTAGATGTAGCTGGAATAGAGCTAAAAGCATGATTGAGAGGCATACTTTCATCACTTCTTATGTTCTGTTTTTCTCTCTATGTCCTTACTTTTTCACAGAGAATTCCCTGTCGGCACATTAGCAAGGGTCACTTTCCATAAAATCATAACACTTGTTCTTAAGTCTTATTAATAGATTAAAAATTCAAGCATTTAACTTGATGCACAACCTCTGACTCAACGTACTGGTTTTGGTTGGGCTTTTTTAAACAAAAATGTGTTAACATCAGCCTGATATACACATCTGCAAAGAAAACATTTCATAATTGCACTTTATTTCAATTAGAAAATATAAATTTTAAGAAGCATTTAAACAGATTTCAAAAGTAACAAATGCTTTTTTACTTTTTCACACACATCTTGGGGAAAAATAGTTATCAGCCTGGATTTTATCTGTCCAGTGAAGAGTTTTGGGGTGCCTGTAAGAATAGAAGGATGTGTTTTATTGTTCAGCAGTCTTTTTGGGTATTGTGCCAGAGCTTTATACAGTGCATCCAAGATTTTAAAATCACCATCCAATCCCTGATTTATTCTATGCTGCATTTATGCACCTGTTTATTCAAGGATGTCAAAATGTTTTACAAACATAAACTGGCAATAAATCTGGAAGCTGACAGGCCAATTTTTATATCCTCTGTGCAAAATGAAATTAAGGTGCAGAAAATTCAGACTACTTTCTCAAATTTTTAAGCAGCTTCTTTCCTGAGAGAAAATTAAGGGCAAAATTTTGCATAGACAAATGACTCCAAATAGTGTCCTAAAATATGAATGAGTACAGAGTTTGGGGTGAAAAAACATTTTCCTGTATATGAGATCAATTGGAAAGAGTAAAGTAGGAGAAGAATAGTGAGAAAGACAAGTGAGAAAGACAAGATAGAAAATTTAAACTGAATGCACATTTTTGACCACAAATTCGCTTCTCTAGCCAGTTTCACTGCATGGGACTAGCCTATAGTGGCACCAGTGTATTTTTTCCATACAATTTTTATAAGAAAGTAATTAAAATAGTTCTAAAAATCGGTATGGTCTGTTACACTGCATTATAGAATTTTCCTGCCTTTAGCTACTTGTTCCACTCTTTTGGCAAGCTTC
>NW_008680935.1:35151-97691 GCF_000695815.1 Acanthisitta chloris | reverse complement strand
GAAGCAGCAATGCTGGTTATGGGGCACTGCTGTGAGCAGGATGAGGGAACTGATCCAGTCAAAGAAAAGCTGCCAAAAAAGGGGATTTGTAATCTGCTTCACATCCCCATCCCCTGCTGATCCTGGCATTAGTGAGTAGGTGACACAGAAGAAAACCCAAGAGATTCAGAGTGAGAGAGGAGCAGGAATTGCACAAACTAGCCCTTGCCACTGGAAAATGCAGCTAGCCAGGATTTGTGGAGGAACAAAAGGGTTAATGGCCATTTTGTTCACCCACATTTTAATTTTCATGCTTTCTTCCATTAATCAATCTGAGCTTGAGTAAAATTTCACAGAAACTTACAAGATGAGCAGATCATCTGGGGGAAATCACATCTCTCAAAATAGGTTGCAATGCAAATGAGGATGCCTGGCATTGTCAAAATTATGTTTTTAATGCCTACAGCTGAATTTCCACTAAGTTCTGAGACTTCAATAATCTGAAATTGTCAGCATCCAAAACACCACTTTCTGAACAACATCCAAAGTGTCAGCTGCATCAGGCAGTCATGGTATATCTGGATTGCAGCATCAGGTATGAAATGAAAAATCACTAGTTTGTGATTAAATGTGACTAGACAGGCAGACTGGGTGTCCTGGGCTTTCTCCAAAATACTCTGTGGTGACCCAGATCAGATGCAACTGACAAAATGAAGAAGATTCAAACAGACAGCAAGTGAGTTCCTACAGAGATATGCAAATTGTGAGACCGCAGTATGACACAGCTGGTCCCACACACTGCTCTGAAATTTTACAAGAAACCCCTGGTAAGGAATGATGGCCTACATCTGAATTTCTGAGCCAAAATAATCATTTCCACTTGAAAGAATAAGATGTCAGTAAAAAGACAGTGAGCGTAAAGGTAAATAATTCGTGTTGACTGTTGTTATGAACAAAAGGTACATCAGGAAATGCCATTTCAAGTAATGCCCCCAAATCCTGACGTATTAGCTGTCAGCAAAGGAAGCTGTGAATTTTGTAAAGTAACATTTGGCTTGACTTCACACTGCTAAAAACCTTCTCATATGAACCATCTTACAGCCCTGGAAAGGATTGTCAGGGTTTGTAGGCCAGTGAGACACTAATGTTGTCTTCAGGAGCACTGAAGTCTGAGGGACGCTCACTGGGGAGTATTTCATCTAGAGGCCAAGGAAAAGCACATGTAGGGCACCAGTAACAGTTTGTGTTTCTTGTCCTGCTGTATTTGGAATCACTGATGGTGTTCTCCATTTGGAAGCCATCTGTAACCTGCTTGGACCTTGCTCCCTGCTAATGCAGATAGGTGAAAAAATAACGTGCTGGTCTCACTGTTAATCGCCGCATCTGTTAATCAGAGGAATGAGTCTGTCTGAAGTGGACCTCCTTCCTGTAATTGTTAAAGAAGTTGTTCTAGTATTACTGCAAAACCACCAATGAGCACAAATTGAGCTCTCTCCACAAAGGCAGTGACACTAAAAAATTATCATTAGGCAATGGTGGAGACCTATGCATTCATATTTCTATCTGGATAGAGTAGAACAAAACTGACATTGAAAATGTTCTCCATACATTTGAGGACCACCTTTATTTCTGCTCAAAGCAAGAGGCAGAGTTGTATAGAACACTACTACATAGTATTTGCTGTGATTTTATGCCACAGATCTATGTGATGTTCTTGAAGAGATAATTTCATTTTACAATTTGCTGTGATTTTATGCCACAGATCTACGTGATGTTCTTGAAGGAATAATTTCATTTTACAGCATCTTAGTTTCTCTCTTGAAGAACACTTTATATTCCTTTAACTCTGAAAGACAGAAGCAGAGGTATTTATAGCACCTTTATAATCTGCTTTGGCATCTAGCAGTTTCACAGCTCTAGAAAGCGGCTAGTATGTATGTTAGGTGGGATATACCTTATAAGTCAAATTAATTTGAATTTTAGATATTTCTTTATAGCACCTTTATAATCTGCTTTGGCATCTAGCAGTTTCACAGCTCTAGAAAGCAGCTAGTATGTGTGTTAGCTGGGATATACCTTATAACTCAAATTAATTTGAATTTTAGATATTTTAAGAAATGTGGTCAGCTGCTAAATGCCCCAGCCCTCAGGTCCCTTGCAGGAGCTGTTTTACTTTCATGGAAGTTAATTTATAGTAATAATTTGTTAATATCTCAGGTCCCTTGCAGGAGCTGTTTTACATTCATGGAAGTTAATTTATAGTAAGAATTTGTTAATACCAGAGAAAAATCACTGTGGTATTGGCATATTAGGAGGTGTAGAGTAGGTCCTGGGCTTTGACTGCTGTTTTCAGTAAAAGTCTTATAAAACATTTGTTGCAAGTGCAGCATAGATGGTAAGTCTGAAATGAAATGTGCAAACTGTCATCTTAATCATCACATAGTTTTTCAAGCATATAAAAAAATATTGAAGACAAACACCTGCCCTGGGCTCTAAATGCATGAGAATGAAAAGCAAGGAAAGCAGCATCATCCAGGGATATGTTGATACTCACTAAAATCAAGCAAGCTAAGATAAAGACATTTGAAAGCTGGAGGAGATAGAAAAACTGATAATGGACCTAGAAATATTGACATATGTGGAAAATAAACTAAATATATGATACCAGTCTACAGCTATTTGATGAAAGTATTTAACAAAGGCAGAGAACTCTGTATAGTTAGTAACAGGGAGAAAGCATTAGAAGCCATGGGCAGAAGTCAAGAAAAGAAAAATAAAATTGATTGACAGCAGAAACTCCTTCTGAGAGATATCTGTTAGCTTGAAGACCTATCTAAACTGCAGTAGTTGGAACACCATTTACTGCAGTATTTGAAGACAGAAAACAATCCAGTGTAAAAGATTTGTTGCATGACCTTCTGCAGTAGACCTTTCCCACTAAGTATTTAAGGTTATAGGGTTCATGGAATGATAGAAAGTAGTGCAGCTTTATTTGATAAGAAGTAGGTGGGACTCCAGCTTACATTCAATACACAGAAAACTTTGACTTGTAAGTATTCATGCTGTGTCTTATATAGGCTTTTATTTCTAGACTCTAGGATGCAGCAACAATATCACATAAAATTCATTACTTCTATGAAATATTTTTAATTACAGGTTATTGGGGATTTTGTCTTATCAATGTGATGCATGCCTCAATTTTTTTATGCTCACTCAAAACAATTTTAGAAATATCAATCTTAGAGAGAGAATCTTCAGCACTTTCTGAAATTCAGAATTTTTGGAAATTATGCATGTCTAAACTGAGAATTTTCAGCAAAAAAAAGAACTACTTCTCCAGCTCTGATTCCTGTACAATGAATTCATCAAAACTCAGCACCCAAGCATGGCAAGGGTGAAATATTAACAAAATTGTGCTAAAAGTCCTAAGGCATTTCTAACATTGTTTTCTGGCAGGTACACCACTCTTAGATGGCATGTCATTGTTAAATAAAGAATGAAAGAAGTAGACTTTTAAAATTAAAGCAATACCTTTTAACAAAAAACCCAACAATCTCACAGACATCAAGTATGAAACAGTATTTAAGTCAGTTCTTTGAGGGGGTCAACTCTATTTATATTTCAGACTATAATATAATACTAAGTAATAAAAATATATAGCTTAGTTCAATACTATTTTTATTTCAGATGGAAAAGGTCTTGTTTCTACTGGACCTTGGAATGCTTCATATATAGGTAAAGCCTTAAATGTGAAAAAAGCATTTCTGGATAACAGTGTGTGCAGTTACACTTACTGTACACTTGTAGTTGTCCTCTGAAGACATTTCTTCCACGAGAGTTTTCAGCCTTACATTCGTACATTCCCGCGTCCTCTAGCTGCACATTAGGAATTTCAAGCACAGCTTGGGATTTTCTCAGGCGGGCTTTACTTGGATTATGACCGTTAACTTTCCTCCAAGAGATTGTTGGAACGGGGCTGAAATATTTAGTAAAATTACTGTTAACACTCTTCTGCTATTGAGAATATAGATTCTGTTATCTAGTAGTTTAAACACTTAATAACCTAAGTAGCAATAATGTATAACCACAATTATGGTTCATATAATGCTTGATATACCTCACTTTCTGCAGGGAATCCATAATAAATGGCTTGCTCCATGGAATGTGTCTCTTTCATCCACAAGGGAAGCTAGGTTTTTATTGAGATCAAGTAAATACCTTGAAATACCCTCACTAGAGTTTCTTTAGCACTCTATGCTTTACTCCTGGATGCTTCCACTTGATAGGCCAAAGAAAATAGTGACTTCAAAACCTGGATGAATTCAGCAAATTCCAACACACCCCAATTTTCCTTCAATGAATCTGCAGTTAAGGAGATCCATCAATGATAATGTCCATCTAGGTGAAGGATTTCACTACCACCCTTTCTTGGACAAAGTAAGGTGACCAAAGGTTTAGAGACTTTTTTTGTTACAATATTCTTCAAGATGCAAAACTGATTGTGTAACAATGTATTAATGGCACTACTGCTTCTGGCTCACAACATTACACACCTGCTAATGGGAGCAGAAGGGCCTTTCAATGTAGTTTGCTGTTCCACACAGCCCTATGTGGAAACCGGGTCATTTATGTTCATACTGAGGGAAGAAATGGATTACATAGTGTTTGCACTAATAAAATTTTCTTTTTAGCCCAAATACTCATCAGTCATTGTGTACCCACTGGGCTTTTTGGTACAGACATACATTTGTTTAAGTATGGCAGATACTTAAGGAGGAAGAAAAAAGAATAAAAAAAGAACTGCAGTTATGAAATATTTGATTGTGAACAGAAAACTAGACTGCTTCAAGTACTCCAAAAGAAGCTTGAAGGATGCCATAAAGGAAAATATTTTGTATTTATTTGAACTATATTCAAGTCTAAGCTTAGATATAAGCATAGAGTCTCATGGCAGTTTAGATGGGGAAAAGTACTTTGTAGCACAGATTCAAATTCAAAACTCCCGTGGATTGCTGCCATGTTTTGTGAAATTCCACTTGTAGATACTCATAAGTATATGACGTTGCATTAAGAATATCACCTTTCCCTCAGTATTTCAGAGTGTCCAATTTGAGGCACAAAAAAAAGTATATATGGCAATCAAGTTCTGCTTATTCTTCAGCCAGTTAGAATCAGGCAGCGAGTTACTGCAGTCATACACAAACTTGCAGACAAGATGCTCCAAATTCTAGTATTTGATAGAGATTCAGAAAATTTCCAGATTCATAGTTTGATGTCAGAAGATTTCTCTAATCTTATTTCATGAATGCCACATATCACTGAATTTCACTGAGCCTGTTAGCATAATTACCTTCACAAAGGCAACATATAGAATGCTATCTGCTAATTATATGAATATACCAGAAAGAGACAATCATTATTTCCCTTATCAGTTTGCTGCACTGATTATTTAACCTGACAAAATGTACTTTATTGTGTGTGTGTATTCATTCGTCTCTGAGACATGATTCCTACAATGTATCTCCGTTCTTGCAAGATTGTCCTTAATCATTGTCCCCAACAGAAGAAAGAGCTGTAAGGAAATCAAATCATCTTTGTTTTTCCTTACTAAACAAAACAGGCTGACCTCTTTTTCTTCAGCACTCCAATTACATATATATTTTTCTTTTTATAGATGTTCGTGGATCATATGATGAGTGTGTATCATATGACCTCTTTTTCTTTCCCCTGCTCTATCACCATAGCAGCTTGAAAACTTTCTCATTTTTAATCTGAAATTTCTTGCTTGATGACTGATTTTGAATTTTGGTGTCCTGTATGTCTGGTTTGAGCACCCTTTTCTGCACCTTGTATGGTTCCAATTTATAAAGTTTGGTTCCTATTAGAAGTTATATTGCATAGTTTTAAGTTAAAAGATTAAAAGAACTTCTCATTCTTATCTGACACAAGTACTTCAACATGTTCAATTCTAAACAGGGATAAATAGGATACTTCTGTTTCTAATGCAGTAATAAAACTTACTGTCTTAGCCCCACCACTTATGATATTCCTTTCACATCCTTAGCTACATATTTTGGTTTGCTGTACTTTAATATCTATCTGTATATATTAGATGTAATACAAATAACAATGTTAGTTTCTTTTTTTTCCCCCCATTTATTAGTTATCATAATTTGTTTCTAATTGCACACTTTGATATTCAAATTTATACACTTTCTTGAATGACTTCCTGGAGATTTTGTAAGTCCTGCATTCGGCCCTAAGAATCAACTCCTTATATACCTGCTATCTTTCTATATGGAATATAATTGTGTCATGATTGCTGGTTGCTGGCTGACCAACAGCCACCATGGCAAGACAAGGGTTTCATTATTAATCACAACACAGGTCCACAGTAGGAATACTTTATGCTGGTATAGTGCAATAGTACTCAACAACTGCTGTTTTATGACTGAGATAGGTGTAGAGATGCAATTTATTTGACACCATAATGATGCTATGCATATTGCCCATTTTCAGGCATTTGTTCTTCAGTCCTGCATCCAGTAAAATCAGTGACAAAAATGCTTTTTCTCTAATCACAAAAGAAAGCTGATTCTGTTGAATGGAACTGGTAAAAAGAATTTTGGGGATTATAAACTATGAAGATTGTCTCATTTAGCTGCTATTTTTTGAAATTTTCTTTTGTGTTTTCTACAGCAAGTAAATGTGTGCAACATGGTAAACAGAGGAAACTGGTTACCTGGGACATTAGGAAACATTTTAAAACAACTTATTTTTTTCCTTCATCAGTATGAGGTGGTTGGTGGAATTTTTCAAGGAGATAAAGGTACTGTAACTGTGCAGATTTAATAATTTCAAAGGAAAGTACTCCCATATTACAAATCAGTATTTTCAGACAACTTGTATTTCAGGTTAATGAAGCTTATTTTCCTTGCATAACATGCAAGTGTGGTATGAATTTTACATCTGAAATAAAAATATATCTACACCTATTTCTCCTCTGTGACTTCTGTGAGATTGAAATGAAATATCTGAGTGAGGATGTGAAAGAATAAAATTGCGTGACTGTTCTAGAAAACTCATAAAATCCACCATAAAAACTAACTAACATATGAACATTCTCCATCTTCTCAAATGAACCAGAGCTTTTTAAAAAATAGAGCAACAGCATTAATACGAGTTTAATGTAATATGCATAATTATTGAATCTTACAACCATTATAATCCATTTTTATTTTGGTCTCAGCAGACATCTATGGGAATACAGTTTCCTTGTTTATTATAACCTTGTTCACATTCAGATCCTATGAGTAACTTGATTGAGTTACAATTGAGCTAAAAGATAAGATTTCCTCTTGCTTTTAGAAAAAAAGAAATCTGCTGAATACTACTGGTAAATCTTAGTACCACAAAGAAAAAAAACTACTTGATTTCAGAAACACCATCATTAAACTTCTCATTAATCCAAGCTGAAATAAAAATTCTAAGGGGTCTCTGGTGAGTGTGATAGACATTACTGTGGTCTTGCTAACTTTGAATTTGAAGAAAACATGAGTTATAATTTTACATTTACATTTAGAAGAGAATGTAAGAGCTAATTTTTGGCAGTATATTATTTGGGACAAGTGTTATTGAATTTGTCAGGAATTGTTCACAAGTTTCAATAAAATATGGAAATAAAAATAATTTGAAAAAATTGGAAGCAACTCTTTTCCCTTTCAATTTCATCTGAGAAAGAATTTAATTATGACTCTAAAGCACATGTTTATTTTGGGAAAGGGATGAGGTGGAAATAAGAGTAATGTCTGAATTTTAAAGTACCTTTTCCATGGATCCGAGCTCCTAGTTTTTCAATAATATCTCATATAGGAATGCATTGATTATGTTTTCTATATTCAGTTTGTATAGATCGATGTGAAGGAAATGAAGATGAGTTTGAAGCATGTGTGCAAGAACAAGTCCAGGTCTACAAGTCACTTCAATACACATTCATGACTGTACTAAAAAGGTCTGATGCAGGTATGAGTGTCATATACTAATGTGGATGTGCTTTCCCACCACTGTTGGCTTGTTCTTTATGTCACAGAGCAAGGCCAGTGCCTGCTTGACTGCATGTCAAGCTCCATCACATTTTTCTTCACACTTTAAGTCATAGCATGTTAGATCATCTCTAGCATCTAAACAGTGCTATGGATAATGATTTGTTATCTATAAGGGTTCATTATTCACACCAAATTATACTCCAGAGCTTCTCTTTACTGGTTGATCAGAGCCTAAACTTGGCTCAATCTTGACACTTATCTGTCAATAGCTAAAGTTAGATTACATAATTGACACACTTGATGATTTAAATATTTTTTCCAAATTCTTATATTCAAGTTGGACCTGAACACAAGAGTCATTCGATTAAGGTGTAATCAAAGAGTACTGAAGATCCACAATAGGTGAGGTATTGGTTTCACAAGTAGTGAGTAGAGCAGAAGAGCTATTCCACAACTTTTGTTTCTGCATTTAAAAGTTAGATAATGGTATTTACTCTTAATGAAATCACACCAGCACAGCTAGATGATGAAAAATTTAATAAAAAAGAGCTGAACACCTCCTGTCTATTCAGTGTTATCCACATTGCAAAATACTATTTTATATTTTTGTCATCATAGTATTGCAGATGTTACATATATATAGTGGAACTAAGGAGGTGTTGAGCTGTCATGACTGTTAAAAAATAATGGAAGCAAGCTCTATTTTTTCCTCAGCCATACATTAACCACATTTTTTCTAGTCTCTGTATCACCCTACCTCTACCTGCTGGCTGGAGGCATTCTGAAACAATAGGACATTTTTCTAAAAAGTATTAAAGACATAACAACAGGTAAATTGTCACCAGCCTGTGACTTGATCAAGGCTGTTGAGAAGAGAATCTGAAGCAACTTGAAAAGCAAATGACATATGACATTTCATGTTTTCATATAGGGGAAAATACATGAAAAATCCACAATTTTGAGCTTGAGGAGAAAAATGCTTTGAAGCAGAAAAACCTCCTGAAAAGATGACATGCTTTTGACAGGTATTCATACAGATCCTCAGGGCCACAGTACGACAGTACAACTGTGTTTGCTTGCCCTGTGTAAAACTGTTTTATAACTGAACTTTCTCTCATGTCATTTTTCTTCATTCCAAACTTTGTCCAGGCAGAATTTCTGTAGCTGGCACATTTATCTAGGATTTCCTAACTCTGCCATACAGATATGGCTAGTGTATGTGTACAGATCTGTTCCAGAAGGCTAGTTATGAGTCCAGAAATTCCAGAAACAACAGGTCTACCATCAATCATGGTGCAAATGTATAAAAAAATCTAATGTGCCTGAGGTGCCAAAGATGGCTTTGAACCTGCTGATCAGCCACAGAGTTTGAAGACAGTAAGTGTGATAATTTCCAGAAGTGCTGGATTAAAGGCTCTTGTGTTACAATATTAGATGCATTTATTTCTTTGCTGGAAATCCTGAAGAGAAATACAACAGTGGTAACTCTGCAGACCTGCCATGGATAATTGCAAGAATTTGTTTCCCTCTGATAGTCTCAAACTCTGACACAAACAGAAATCCTACACATGCACTTCTGAATAGTAAATTTGATAAGCAAAAAAATGTTCCTCCATCTTGAAACCTAAAGAAAAGCCATATAAACTACTGAGAACAGTTTTTAGTAACATTTACAAGTTTTCTTTGATGGTTGTGAGAGAGAAAGGGAAATGATTGGTAATATTGCTTCTTCAAGAATGATGTTCTATTGATGCTGCCTTGCAATTTGGCAGGTTTTTCCCCACTTTCCCTCTGTTGTATGCAATCAAATCTAATTTTTTAGATGTAAGCAAGAAGGCTTTAGTCAGAATGAGGTAGAATGAGTCCTGAGAGTGATACTTGAGACTTACAAAAGAGTCTTACTACACTACTATGAGTGATTGCAATATTTGTAACAGCATGTTCTAGTGTATGCATGAACAAGTCCACTTAAAGGAAGACAGAAATTAATCCAGACTGAAAAATAGGAACAAAATCCAATCCTGCTCTAGCACATTATAACATAAATACTTATTCAGGATAAGCTAAAAATGAACTTTTGATTGATGAAAGTCTTAGAAAGATTTATTTGACAAAACTAGTATGTGCTATCAAGGGAAAAAAAGAAGAATCCTGGATCTACTCATGTCTTTTATAAACAGCTTGCAGATGCCATGTCTATGTTTAAAAAGGCTTCTTTCTCTCATCACAAGCTTTTCTCCACGGGAAAGAACATCCCAGCTTATAACACTGACAAATGCTGTTCTGTTGAGAGTGCTCATTTTTCTCTTGGGATTGTTTTGTTATCAGTAAACTTTAAGAGTAGCTTCCACAGCTCCCAGGTTTGGCATCTGATGGGATTAGCAAAATATTTTTCTTATGGTGAGAAGTGGTGTGAAGGGATACAGAGTAACATGATTTTTTGACCTATGGAAATTAGAAACATGTATTTCTATATCAGTTTTTGTGTCTATCCTGCAGTTTCACTTTGGGCAAAAAGTTAAAACAGATTAACACTCTATGCCATTGTTTCCTTGTTTTAAAAAGAAAAAGCAGACAATTTATGTTGCTGTGACCTGTAGATGAAAAATAGGACATCCATGATAAGACTTGGTTTCGAGGGTAGAGGCAAACTTTTACTGTGAATTTGCTTAAGGCTCAAAAATGCTAAGACACTAGCATGCCTTGCTCCTACAGTAATTCTCCTATATGCAGGAAAACCACTGAATGCTGGAATACTAGTTTCAACAATTAATTGGATGTACAGCATCTAGAATGATTTGCTTTATTTAATGCAAGCTAAGGATCTTGACGTGCCATTAAATTGTGAGTATGATAATGCATTTAAAAGACAAGTCAAAATTAGCTTGCCCTTTGCCAGCAAATTGTATATTAAATCTGGTTAGACTTCCTCAGACCTCCAATCTTCATTTATCAATGCAGAGATTCATCATGTCGTTTCATGCTTTGTTTTGACCAGCAGTTCCTGTGTAGGAGATAACAATGTACATATTACAGTCACAGGATTCATTGAAAATGAGAGCTGTTAATGTGTTTTGAATATCCTTAGTATAGAATCAGGTTATCTGTAATATCAAATGTGTTTCTCTGTGTCACCATTACTGTGGGAAGAGGCAAGGACTATTTTGTGTTCATGGAAAAGTACAAGGAACATAATCATTTCTGAAAGACAATACCTAAACAGGAACAACTGCCAGGGCTGAATGGCCATTCCATGAGCTAACTGTCCTTAGCAGAGAGGAACTCTCCTCCTGAGAAGTTTCATATGGTTGCCCAAGGAAAAGGCAGCTTATACTCAAGGAGGAAGCTGTGCTTGTTTCCGTCACATTCACATCCATTTCAATCACAACATCACATATTGAAGGGGAAAGCCTTCAGATAGAATAGTAGCCTTAAAATGGACTGAATTAAAAAAATACTATTTTCTCTTCTGCAAAGCCTGCACTGCACTCAGGATGAAAACCAAAAAACCAAAAATATTCTATGCTTCTATGTCTCTTGACACAGTAAAGATCTGCTGACATATCCCAAATAAATGGCCAACAGAATTGTCATGCTTGGCCCCAAAAGCAATGAACCCTGATTTACATCACAGGTGTCAGTGTCTTTTTTTTTTTCCAGTTTGTGTATATATATATAGAAACCAGTAAAACTTATGCTGTACACACCTGTTTAGACCCATTAATACTCATTTGATGTTTGCTGCCTTAACCACACATGCATTTCAATGGCCCTCGGATTCAGCATAGTGTGGTTAACCGACTTCAAGTTGGTTTTAAGTATCATCAGGGCATTAGCTCTGCTATTTTTTAGTGTAACACCAGAGCTGAAGTGAAAGGTAGATTCATGCTGGTATTAAGGAGACGTATGTTAGAAAATAATTTGATCTTAGCATCAGAAGTCCTAATTTTTGACACTAGATTGCTGGGAAGGGGTCAGATTACAGGAAGTTCTTGTCTGGTTCTCTCAACAGTTTGTAGCAGGAGGTCTGAAGACAGGAAGAATCTTAATATCTAGAGCCAACACATGGATACCAGTTCTGAAATATTCTGGATCAGTATAAAACAGGTAATACTGGATTTGCCAAGATCAGCCAACAAAAAGGATAAAAGTCAGGGAGAAATAAATGGAAGACTTGGGACATGGTTTTAACTGGTAGTCTGAAAGTGAAAAGCCATATTTTAGAAACCTGAAGAGCAGAGAGGGTTAAGTTTTGTCCTTTGAAGTTAGGAACCAATATGGTGCAATGCTGGAAATTTCTATTCACCTGTGTTGAGAGACCAGATGGCTAACTGCATGTGTTAGGCAGAGAAGTGTGCAATCTGGATCTGTTACTCATTATAGGACTATTATTTGTGAATTTTGTGTTCTTGGTAAAAATCACATATAGCTATGTAGCAGAGGAAGAAAAGAATGGAACCAGCTACTATGAAACCACTGGCTTGGCTGGCTGAAACTTTGTTCTGAAATTTTTCTCTTTGTCATTATGCTACTTGTCAAACACTGATCAGACCTCACTGAAACAGCCCTATAACATAGGAACTTGCAAAGTCTATCTTTTTACACCTGCAAAAAGATTTGCAATATCTAGAAACCTTCTTCGTAGCCATTACCCTGTCATTGGTTTATTGATCCACACTAGCAAAAATAAATTCTTCAGAAACTTCAAGCAGTTCTCCACATTTACATTCAAATGCCCTTCATCAGACCATAAAAGTTATTTTATTTGGCCACTCTGATCTTTGCTTAGATACTATTCAGTAATCCAAACACTTTGCTTTTATTTCTGCATACTGAAAAATCTTTAGTAAACTCTTTTATATAGATTAATAGAATGGTTTGAGTTGGAAGGAATCTTAAAGATTATCTAGTTCCAACCCCCCTGCCACAGGCAGGGACATCTTCTGCTAGACCAGGTTGCTCAGAGCCCCATCCAACCTGGCCTTGAATACTTTCAGGGATGAGGCATCCACAACAAGTACATAGTCGGCAATGATGATATTGATAGTGACATAAAACAAGCATTCTGGAATGTTTCTTAGATTACTAGTCACTAAATTTCATTAACTTCTGTGCCTTAATTATATGTAGCTTCACCTTAATTTTATTTTATTTCATTTAGAAAGCAAGCTTTTAAAATGGACTATCTGCTGAGTTCTTGCAAGCCATATTACAGATTGGATGAATGTTTACAATTGAGCTGTGATTCTCTTCAAAACAAGTTACCTATAGAATTATTAAAGCAATTATTAAATACAACAGCATGAACAATGGTTCTTTCAAAACAGCCTCATCATAATTCAGTAATAAAATTTATTCTTATGTTTAACTAAGAATATTTCACAACTAAAACATAGTTTTGACATTGCCAAAGTAAAATAACCTAGCATTTAGAAAGAATATCGATATTGCATTTATGCTACTATTGTACAGAAATAGCACAAGCATAAAACTTTCTCAGAAAAAACAGAAAAATAAGCATCTGAGTGATAAGGAAAATTGTCAGCACTGTTCTTTATTGATTCTTTTGATTCAGATATCTGTGTGTTGATCTATGTGGTTACAAAATAACTATAGTAAAAAAAAGATGCATGAAACAAAACAAAAAAAAACCACAAATATTGATAGCTTTGGTAACCTATAATTACCGCAATAGCCCACATCCTCTAATTTATTTTAATCAGAAATAAAATATGATTACTCACTCAAAATTGGCTGTTGACACTTTCATAATACAAACTCTAGTGGTTTTTTTCTGACTAGAGCTGGAAAACCAATGAAGTGTTAATTTTATATGGAAAATAAAACAAAAGCCTGGTGTGATGCACAAATAAAAATGCATTGGGGAAAAGGCAGAAGTGTGAGGGTCAGATAGGGTGTGTGCATTATACAAAATTTAAAATCCAAAAATCCGTGTGAAAGAGTGAGAGTAGAAGAATTATTTTAAATGGAAACAAGAAGACAACTCAAGAGTCATATGCCTCAAAGAAAAACAAAAAAAAAGAAAAAAGAGAGAGATTTCTGACATTTGCATTTTCCTTTCTTTCCTCTAGGTTCATTGAAGACAGTTGTAACAATGAGAGCTGAACTCTAATTCAGAAGGGTTCCAAGTCTTGCCAGCTTGGAAGGAAACAGTCCTATATCATTGTTCAAACTATGAAAATTCTTTATTTTGAGGCTTTTAATAAAACCATTTATTTCCATCTCTGCCTGCTTTTAAGTCCCATGTTTAAATAATAGTATTAAAATCACTTATGACATAAATATGCTCCAAAGTGCTAAAGAATGTTTGGATGGCCATTACTGAAGTGCTTCATTAATTAATATATCATGTCATGGGGACAGAAGTTAAACTCCTTTTACCTATCAACAGCATTGCTTTCATAACTTTCTAATGGGGAGCTAAACAAAGATATCAGAATTCTTTCTTTTAATAAAGTACATGACAAAATAAATTCAAAAATTAACTGGTTACCTCGAGGTGTTCTGTAGAGCTCAGGCAGATTGACAGTCCCATTCAATTTAGTGTCATCTGCAAATTTACTGAGAGTGCACTCAATCCCCATACCCAGGTCATCAAAAAAGATGTTAAATACTGAGCCCTGAGGAACAGCACTAGTGACTGACTGCCAATTGGATTTAGGTCCATCAACTACAAATCTCTGGGCCCAACCCTCCAGTCAGTCTTTTATCTATTGATAAGTCCACCCATCCAAGCCATGAGCAGCCAGTTTTTCTAGAAGCATGCCCTGGGCAACAGCATCAAATGCCTTGCTGAATTCTAGTTAGACCACATCCACAGCCTTTCCTTCATCCACTAAGCAGGTCACTTTGTAATAGAAGGAGATTGGTTTGGTCAAGCACGACCTTCCTTTCATAAATTCATGTTAGTTGGACTTGACCCCATGGTTGCCCTTCATGTGCCATGTAATGGCACACAGGATGATCTCCTTCATTACCTTGGCCAGAGCTGAGGTTAGGCTTATAGGCCTGTAGTTCCCTGGATCCTCTTTCCAACCCTTCTTATAGATGGGTATCATGTTTGCTAATTTCCAGTCAGTCAGAACTTCTCCAGTTATCCAGGACTGCTGGTAGATTGTAATTGGTTTAGCAAGTTCTTATGACAGTTCCCTCATTACCCTGGGGTGGAGCTCATCAGGGCCCATGGACTCGAGAGCATCCAACTGGCATAGCGAGTCATTAACCATCTTCTCTTGTATTACGGGCCCTTCACTCATTTCCCCATCACCAACTTCCAGCTCTAGGAGTTGGTTATCCTGAGGACAACCAGTCATGACATTAAAACAGAGGTAAAGAAGGCATTGAGTACGTCTGCCTTATTTTCATCCCCTGTCACTACACTGCCCTCTGCACTTAGAAACAGATGGACACCCTCCTTGACCCTCCTTCTGCTCCCAATGTATGTAACTTTTGCTATTGTCCTTGACTTTTATGGCCAAATCAAATTCCAGTTGGGCTTTGGCCCTCATAATCTTCTCTCTACATGACCTCTCAGCACCCTTATAGTCCTCCCAACTTGTCTGACCCTCCCTCCAGAGATAATAGATTTCTTTTTTGTTTCCCAAGCTCCAGCCTAAACTCTCTCTTTAACCTGGCTGGTATTTCTCCTTGACAACATAGGGACAGCCTGCTCCTGAATGTTTAACAATTTATTTTTTTAAACATTCCCAACCTTCCTGAACTCCTTTACCCATAAGGTGCAAGAAGTGAAAATTGTGGCACTCAAAAGCAAATATTAACAAACTGCTGGTTAGTATTAGTTTTTACTAATGTAGATGTCTTAAATTCTTCCATTTAGAATTTTTTCAACTATTACTTTATTATTTTAACAATATTTAATTTAAATCTCAATCAGAATTTAGCAGTTCCATAAATTAAAAATATGTAGTTCTGTTCTTATGAAAAGTTCAAAAAATAAAAGGAGATAATACTTTATTATTGCCAGTGGAGCTTTTATATTTGAAAAAAACAAAAAAAAGACATGATCCTCTGTTTTACTAGGGAACAAAAAATTCAAGTATTTTTAGTGGGTGGCAGAAACCATATTTGTATGCTGTATATAAGTCTATATATGAAAGATGTAATGGAAGCACAGATTGTGCAGATGTGACTGTGAATATGTCTATGAAAACAACCTTGGACTAGCATAAATATCCAGCACAAAAGATCACTAACTGCAAGATGCACACTCTGATAAATATACAGTAAATTTTGAGTCTGTCATATCTTCTGTTATACCTCAACAGTAAATTATCAATATATCTAGTGATTTCTTAGCCAATGGCTGATGTTCATTATAGCAGCATTATCTAATACAAATAACATGATTTTGAGATATTTCATGCCTCTGTTACTTTGAATTCTTTAGCAACTACAGAGTCTATTTGTAAATGGCATCAGTGACATAATATTTCCACTTGTAACTGAAACAGCTACATATCACTTGGGTCAGAATGAAATCCTTCTCAGAGAATTTCTGTCCATCAAGCAATTAAGATATTTGATTTTAGTTTGGATACACAAGCTGCAGAGCTCCAATTTATTTAATTCTTACAGCCATTGTGACTGGCAGTTCTGAATAAACACTACTAATAAATCATTAATCTGTAACTAAAGACTATGGTCTTTCTGGAATATTTGCCAAATGCATACTTCAGGAAATCTCACCGGAACATCTGTCATCCTCACAATTACAAGGCAGAAAGCATAACGAGTGTTTCAGACAGCCAAATTAAAGCATGAGAAAACCAGCAGCACATTGGTTTTGAGCCTGTAATAACTTCTGTGTTATTTACAATAAGAATTCAAAACACTAAGTCTCAAAATGCTAAGAAGGAACAAATTAGTTTTTGATTCAGTTTATTAATGGGAACTCATGGCAATGTAATCTTGACCCATACAAGCCATCAGGAATAAGAGATGGGGACAAAAAAAGAAAATTATGAAAATGAATAGGAAATTTGATGCATTTCTACCTCTCACCTCAGCTGCCTGGTTTCAAATGGTGCCTGAAATGTCATTCTTGTAATTATTACCATATCGAGTTGAAAGCAATTTCAACTCAGCTGATTTGATTGTGCATTAATGGCTGGGAAAAGAAGATAAGGAATGTGCATGGTAAAAATAGCTGCCCATTACAATAGTAGCAAATGGGGTCAACTATCTAATGAGATAACCTTAAATACCTTGATCATTCAGGTGTTTTTGGTTTTTTTCATTTATTAAAGGTTAATGCCAAATAGGAATGAGGAAATAAGTTAATTGAAGCCTCTCCTGCAAACCTTTACCTTCCTGTTTGAATAGTGACTAATAATTTATGAGAGAGTTTACTAAATCTCAGGGTGCTGAAGACAAAAGGTATCAGTAGTTGCATTTCTTGCCTGTCACTGATTGTTGCAAAGGACAAAGCATGTCATACCTCCTTTTCACTGGAAAGTGACGGTCAGCAACTGCAATTTAATTCCAACAAAATGAGGATAATAAGAAGTAATATGTTGGCTACTGCTTCAGCCATAGCCAAGAGTCTAAAATGGTCTTGTTGCCAACTATTGCCTTGGCAGTGTTTCTGACAGGAGAGAACCTGGAGCCATCAGCTTCTACCGCACAGCCCTTTTCCTCATTTATTTCAGCATTTCAAGGAATACCCCCATTTATTTCTTTTCTGTCCCCTCTCATGTACCTCTTTCCTTATCTTTACTATATAAGACAAGTCTTTTACCCTACAAAAGTTCTCATCTCACATTTGCTTTCTAAACTACTGCTTATGTTTCTGTTGGGAATGAATTTGCAAAAGCTGCTATCACCTTCTAATGGCTCTCTGTATGTGGGCTATGCTCTCCCAGCTTTTGTTTGGACTGGTTTGGCTATATTGTCTTTCTCTGTGAACTTCACTGGATCTAAATAGATAGAACAGAAATACTCTGTCAGAATTTATCTGTAATTATTTATGTGTACTTTCTGTTGACCTGCTCACTGAGAGTGTCTGGATTTTGGTTAAACAGGAAAAACCGTCAAGAAGGGAATAAGTTTAAGAAATATATCATCCCGACAATAAATAGGAACTGTTAAGAGAAAAATCTGAACAGAAAACATCCAGTGACCAGTGACACACGAAGGTCAAAATCATTATAAAAAACATTTTAAAAGTACTCTCAGGTGGTAGAGACAGGTTTGAAAAGCTGCTCTGGAAAACCAGACCTGCCAAGCAAGCTGGAATCATGATCCTCAGGAAAATACACTATTGTCTTAAAACTCCTTACCTCTTATGTTTTATTCCTCCTTAGGTAAGTAAGGAAGAAGAATTGGTATGGAAGATACAGTATTTCTCAGACTAATTGTTTTGTGAAGTTCCTCCACAGAGTTAAAAACAAATACTTCCCCTATTTCTTAATCAAGGCCAGGCTGTAAGAAACCTGTATGCACCTTGATAAGCTATGAACTATAAAACCAAGCAGTATATATGATATTGAGCAGCATAACTTCAGAAGGTAGGGGCGAGATGTCCAAAAAGGAACACCATTATAAAAAAGAACTGAAAATAATTCAATACGGTGAAATTTCTTTCAACACAACACACAGAATTTGATGGGGTATTTTGGAAAGAACCCTACCCATTATAATTTTTTATATACCTTTAGGGAAATATCATTGATGGAACACCTGTTGTTAGCAACATATATATGAAGAAGAGAGAATAGTTTATTTGAATCGCTAGAACTGCCTCCTAGTTCTATCTGGCTGTATGCTGCCCTTGCCACCCTTATCCTTGGGAACTATAATAATAGTAACTACCACCACAAAAATGAAATGTTATCAATTTCATCCTATATTCTGTAATCTGAGTACTGTATAGAAGCAATTTCGGTTCTTATTTAATTTGTACAAAATAGGAAAGGGATATTTCTCAAACCTTTCCCTCCCTAAACCCATTTATCAATAAACATATAAGAACCCCCTTGTCATAAATAGCTAACACTTGTTCTCTAGTAGTGCTGTTAGGTCAGGTAGCAACTAGAGAACAGACACTGTCAGAAAGTGTGTTAAGACATGTTTCAGGCTTTGTGCTCTAAGCTTCATATCTAAATTATGCATTTGGGGGTGGGGAGGGAGGAGAAGGAAGAGAGGGAATCTCTCTACTAATCTTAGTTTATCCTCCAACTGTGATATTTTGACAGAAAAACTCTAACTTACTGATTTATAGTATCACAGTGAATAAATGGGTGCGAGTCTGGTAAAATTTTCAATAAAAGAAACTTTCCTCTTTTGTTTATGATAAAATGAGTTTTCATATCGACAGAGAGCCTTTTAACTGGAATGAATTCCTGTCCACAGAAATGGCTATGTAGGGAGTTCATAATTAGCTACTTAGTCAATCGGTTGTTTTCAGAGTGCAGTAAGGACTGTCTGTGAAAATGGAATCCAGCAAAATAATGAAACCACAAACTAGACATGTCACATCTTAATAAACAATGATGTCTAATTATGAAAGAATCTGTACTTACTTGCCAAGTGCAAAACATTCCATCTTTACAGTAGTTCCCCTTGCAGCTGTGACAGTGTAAGGAAAATGGACCTCAATTTTTGGTTCGTATTCCCCCATTACACCTGGAAAATAAGAAATGTTTAAAATATGAAATATCATCAGTTTTCCATTTGTTGAGTTTATCACAGAAAAGCCCTGTGGCTTGTTTTTTGAATCTGCCCAGCAGTAAAGCTGGTAATTGATGGAGACAGCCTCGTTTGATCTGATATGCTGTGCTCAGGTCCATTATTTCAGGGTTACCAGCAGTACAACAGTGAGCTTAAGAAAAAAGATTTATTTTTTCAAACATGGGTTAATATATACATTTTGAAAGATTAAAGTGGGCAATCAACAGAAGAGTGAGAACTTTCATAGACCAAATCTTTGTTTACCAATACAGTGACAATTATGACAAATAATTCAATGTATCATGCTGTGTTTGACTGAGGACCTTCCAAGCTTAGCAAAAACATCCTCAAATTATGTAAGAGCATTTGTGCACACAGATAAAAACACAGATATGCAGACTCATACAAAATTCAGTTATGTCATTTTCAGTGATCCTTTTAATTTGAAATATGATTCTTTTTATCAGGACAACACACTACTCTAAGATACAACTAGGAAAACACTCAGAAATGTGAAAAGATATAAACACGGAAATCAATAGAGTTATCTGGAAGTTGTTGTGGAGTGACTGACAGCTTTGGAGAATCACAAGTGTTTAGGAAATGAGAAATGGATAAAAAATGGAGATAGGTTGGAGGAAATGTTATAATCGGCACGGCACGAGAAGAATATGTCTCTAAGAGCTGTGCCTGGTTAGAGAGAACTTGGGCTATGGGGTAGGCAATACTCAGGAACAAAAAGCTATATAAAACAAAGTAAGAGTTGGTCAGATTTTTAGATGAGAAAAACTGAACAAAATCCTGACTTGTGGACAAAGTAGCAACAAGACAAGTCTAATCTAAACCTATAAAAAATTCTAAAGCAGGTAAATAGGGACAAGAGATGAAATGAAAGTATAATAGTATATCTCCCTTCCATACAGAAGTTTGGCCTTCGGGATTTGTTAGTATTTGTAACATCAATACTTTCTCTAAAATTTCTTCTAGTGAAACTTCAACTACAAGAACTTCAGTCTTGACAGGGGTTCCTCCCTAAGTTCCCCTGTAGTGAACATTACTGAAAATAGTTCATTTAGGTTTTATAATGCAGCCTTATATTTCTGAGGTGTTCCTTTTAAATCTTTGGCATCTGTTGACAGTTCATATTCACTGACAGGTTTTGTGCTTCAATGAATTTAAAAAAGGGTTGTTTTTTATTTTGTGCAATATTTAATTCTGTCAAATCATTGTGTTGGATTGTTATATACTATTTAACATTAGTCTTTTTTAGTACGGAAAAAATAAATTTGAAATAGGATTAAATTACTCTTCCTTTAAAATTATACAGTATGTCTGTACTTATCTGAGGGCCAATATTATCTTTCAGATTTTGTTTTTGACTAACATTAACTCCCTTTGGCAAATGCAATCTGTACACATACTGAATGCTCGTTGTATGTCACACCATTGTTTCATATTCTTAGTGAAATGTTGATCTACTAATGCTTTGTACCACATCCTGTTCTACTGGGTTATTGCTACGCTAGCAAGTGACATGCCTGCAGCAACTTGCAGGAAATATATAAAAATTACTGAGCAATTGCTTGGTTTCTCTATGAATATTAGGAAACAAAAGCCTATTATTGCAAAGGGATATTTTTCATCCTTATTATTATGATCTTTGAGACCATGGAGGCCATTACAGTTGCATAGACATTAAATTATCAAGGCCTTACCTTCCCACATTGCACTTAACTGCTTAGCTATGGCTGTTGTACCTCCAGGCTCTTTTGTCTTTCCCAGGCTCTGTTTCGGCCTTTAAGAGTCAGTAATGGTAAAACAACCACCATCTGCATTTTCAGAAAGATTTTTGTTCATTTGTATCAGGTGCTAAAAGGAACCTGAACTTTTAAGAAATATTGAGCCTTTGAGTTATATGTACTAGAATCAATCTCTCTCAGGCTTATATACATGACTGTCTTTCAGAGGTTTGGTTGAGGCCGTAAAAAATCTTCTCAGTCATTTTTTATTTCCAGTTATCAAACATGAAATACAGCAATAAATAAAATTTATCAGCACAGAATAAAAACATAATATACAATTTTCAAGTGGCTAACAAATCACAGAGGTCACATGGTCTGAGCACTATAGAGCAATGGGATGCCATTCTTAATGCTGCTGTGCCCTGCCTTCCCATGAAAATACCTCCATTCTGACAATCTTTTACCTTTCCAGAGCTGACCCCCATGATTCAGGATTTCTCTGGCTACTTACTTAGTTTACTACATTTCCTACTTCACAAGCTGTGTCTTTCATCTGAGTTCAGACATGAGTATGAAAGTACTGAATTTGTGATTGGTATGAAACACAGCACTTCAAAATAAGTCTAGTATACTACATCTTGAAATTTTGGCTGGGATTAGCAAAGGGGCTAAAAGGCAAACTTTCCTGTTTGTTTAAGTAAATCTTAGCCCTGGGCTTTATTCTGAAACACATCATTCTACCTTACATTTTCCAGTGTCTGGTTCTGTGCTCTTTCAGCCAAGGTCTTTCTTGGCTGGGGGAGATTTATAAACTAATAATCCTTCTGTTCTGTCTCTGATTACTAAAGAAGATACTGATTCAAATGACTGAACATATCCCAGGACAAAGCACAGTTTGACCTTGTTAGAACCAGTGGCTTGTTAGTCACATGAGCAGAAATGGAGCTCAATATATATCTTTCAGATACTGTTTTACAACAATGCAGATTTTCCAACTCAAGTAAAGAAAAATATTCATAAAGACAGGGGCCTTTTATTAATAAGTGGTTTCATTTAATGAGTTGTTCCACTGATTTAGCTGCAAATCTGTGACTTGAGTTAAAATCTCTGCTACTCAGTGTCCTATGAACCCTAAGCTATAATGTCTGCATTTCATTTTTCCATGGAAAAAAATAGAGATGACACTATACTGTGATAAATACTGATTGTGAGGTGCACACATACCACAGGAATAGATGTAATAAAATTTCAAATATTTACAGATATTACTACAGCTAAAACTGCTTACATTATCCCCTGTGGGCCCTCTAATGGAAATAGAGAATGGAATAAAGTAGCAAGATCAGTTTCTGATTTTCAGTCCTTTCAGCTAAGAAAAAGGAAAAGAAGTACAGACAGAATATCAGACATTATAACTTTGAAAGGGACTGCTCTACCTCTTCATTTAGCCTCCCACTCCATGACTTTTACGATCTCAGATGAAGAGTGTCGAAAAATGGTGAGTCTATGATAGTATCCATACAATAGGGAAAAAAATCAGCTGAGCAATCATGACACATCATCTTACTCCAGCTGTGTAGAGGCTAATGATTCTGTTTCATTAATCTTCTAGGTATTAACTACCCTCTTGAATCTCCCAGAACATAGGCTTACATGATGGCTCCTTAAATCCCTTCAGCTAAAATGATCTGGGTTTGTTTCAAACTGTTTAAGCAATAGCTCTTTATCTTCCTTCAGAACCTAATTTTGAGAGGAGCAGGTTACAGGGAATACTTGAATCAGTGGTTGATAAGCATTTGAGACAGTATCTAGAAAACGATAGAAGATTCCTGGCTAAGCATCATCAGAGTGCAAGGGAGAAAAGCTAAATATTTTTTGTACTCAGGAGAAATATTAGGCACAGATTGATACTTGCCATTATTTTATTAGCAAATGATACAACCCCCTAGCTCAGTGATCAAGAGTGTTTGTCTGAGAGCTTTGGGTGAAGTCCTTGATTTTAATCAGATAGTGTAGGAGTGTTAATCTGGTTTTCTTGCAGCCTGGATAGTGCTCTAATCGCAAAATTATTTGGGATTCTTACTGATTTGGATGCTCCTCTTAATTTCTGGGAAAACTCTTGAGGAGTGATGATCTTGTCCTGCTGCATAAGAATTTTCTAATCATTTTACAGATCAGAAGTTGAGTTTACTACCACATTGTAATGACGATATGTTGTGTGAATATGTACCCAAACCCAAGAAAATTTTGACTAAGAAAATACTACATGAATGTTCATGCATATTTTCTATGGTGGAAACTAGGGTTATCTATGGTGTGGGTATTTTTGTGACAAGTGAATATTTAGCATTTTCTCTGAAGACCTGCACTATTAAATGTCTCCAGATATTTATTTGGAAGAGACAGCCCTGAATACACACATTTACAATGACAGCAAATTGACAGCACAAACTGAATTAATTCAGGCATAATGATGATACCCACCATTATATTCTGATCACATCAGAGGTTTTCATTGAATTGGGAAGAATTTATTGACTCACCTGCTATTAATCTTATTCTAAATGGAAGGACTAATGCCTGCTGTAAGTCTAAAAATTTACTGTGGGAATGGTTGTTTTAAGACAACTGTCCACAGCATTCCTTCCACTTAGAGGTCTCTCAGACAAGTTTTTAGCTATAAATTCATCATTTGAGAAGCCCTAAACATGCTTAGGTGAAATTACATTCTGTAATGCACTGAACTAAAATGCCAAGATTGTTTTCATATGTTAGAGAGCAAATCCTATTACATATCACTGGATGGAAAGAAGTCTTTACCGGAATATATCCTAATATCAAAGAAAATTTAGTAATTCAGTTCCTGGGGAAAAAAAAAGAATACAGCACAAGAAGGGTACAAACTCTTCTTTAGTTTATAACTAGGGGATAAGATGTAGATGTATTTCTAGTTATAGAGGTATAAATGTAAAAGAAGCTCACACTTAACTGAAACAAAATGTTTAACCAAAGCTTAAGCAAAACTTTCCTCTTTGCACTTTAAAATCCATCTTTCAATTGTACTGCATTTGACTACTGTGGCAGTTACATTCTGAGCTCTGTCTAGAAAGCCCTTTCTAGAAATAGCATTACTATACCAAAATCTATTCAAAATCAGTTATTTATAACTAGTAAATATCATGTATGCATGCCATACATACACAAGAACTTTCTACCTCTCCCAAACATTGAATACAACTAAAAGCACTTCAATTGAAATCAGGTGTGCTATGATTGAAGTAAAGGGAACCAAAGCCAAACCCTAAAGATGCAAAAGCAATGAGGTAATCTCAGAATAAGCAATGAGGGAAAAAGTGGTGTTTTCTCTCTCCAAATAAGAGGCAAAAATTTCTAGTGTACAGCTTGGGCTGCTGAGGTCTCTCTTGTGTTTGAAAACATCCAGCAGTAACTATGACCAAGGCTGCTGTCTCTCTTTATGTAGAAAAGTATTTACTGAGTCCTAACCTAGACTTCAGTCCACCAAATTTCCAACACATATGCAATGTGACGTCTAAACTCTTTTTCTAAACCCAGCACATCTGGAATTGCATGAAATTAAACTTTATCCTTTGGACAATCCAGAGATGAGTAATGGCACTTGAATGGCTTGTATACAACATTGCAGTATGAAGATTTGTGCATATAAATAGTTGTATGAAACATGAAAACCTGAACATTTAAATTGACTATATATATAGATAATTTTCCCAAGCAGCCATACACATCAGGAAAAATCAGGATTCACCACATTAGATAACATACCATCTTGCTTGAGATGCCTAAGAATATAAGTCCTCAAAAACACGAAAAAGCTATCATTGTTCCATTTTGCTTTTATGGAGGAGAAGACTCTGTTGAACATGGCACAAGAAATCTGTGGCAGATTTCTTTAGGCATCACTGGCCAATGCTTATTTTTCCTCCTTTCAAATTGCCTGATGTTCATTCAGGATCACAAAAGATATTCAGAAACCTGGGAAATATTATTTAATCTAAATGATTAAGAGAAGAAGGATCTAATTTTCATGGGGTTTCTAATTATCTTCCTTATAGCATGCTCACAGTTCTCAAAGAACCTCATTTCTCCTGTAGTAAATGACATAATTGTTTGTACTTCAAATATGAGCTTAAGCTTTTTTTTTTTCCTTGCAAGCTCTTTTACAGGATAAAAAGAAAATATTGTCTTTCCAGCCAAGTGCCAAAGTACGAAAATAGTTGCAGTGTCTAGAGAGAATATTTCAGTTGTTTCTGATCAATTAGAACCCTACTACACAAAGTAGGGTTGCTCTAATATTCATTGTATCTAATTAACTGGAGACAGCTTCCTAAATAAGAAATATTTTTCAGTTGGGACCCCTCATATAATCACGCAAATACAAGTGCCTATTATTTCCTCAATATGAAGATCAAATTAACAGTAATATTTCTCCTCCATTAGCAACAACTATTGAAATACCCATTGTTTCAGACCCAACAGTAAAGAATTATCCTGTTATAAACTTGTTGCAGTTCTAACTTCAAGAAAAACTCATGCTGTTCACAATCAAATTATTTTCATATGTTGACAAGAACTCCAAACTGACAAGCTATTTTTATTTGAACATTAGGTCATACCCCATAAATGTGAAGCAGCAGTCACATGTGAATTTGTATCTAAGATCCTCAGACAGTAAGATACATACATTCACTATGACCATTCTTAATAATAATTTGCAATTGTGTAGGTGATTTTCATTATAGGCTTGCACAAATTGGAATTTAGTCCCCATTAATTAAAATATTAACAACACACTTCTGTCTGAAATATTAGCAGCTACAGTTCAATCCAACATCATTCCTAATCCTGAGTTGAATTTAGAGGAATACTTCCTCCTGAGTTCATTTATTTTCTGCTTCATATACACTGTGTATGATCAGTTAGCTCTTTCCTTTGTGCAGTAGTTTCATAAATCATAAGGAGAAGTGAAACAAGTAAACATGAGTGCAAAAAATGTGCAAAATGATACATGGCTAGAATCTTAAGCTACTTTAGCTAATTAATGAAAGCAACAGCTTCATTTCTAGCAGATAGTGTTTCTGTAAACTACTGGGAAATCTTAACCATTAAAAATCCTTTAAAGAGATTACCTGAACAGAGTTTGAAGCAGATTAAACTCAAAGCAAACATTCACAGTGGAAGAGTTCTTGCTCTACCTTGAATCCTGGAACATAAGATTTTTCGAATCTTTCCCAGTTTTCCTCCTGTAATACTCCCCTGGGTTCAGCCCTTTTATGTCATCAAAAGATCATCCCCAGTTGTTTTTTCTATACTTTTTTTACGTAAAATATTTTACAAATGGTGTCATTGAACTTCTGTGTGCTGTTTGATAGTGCTCTTCAACTATGGTACAATCTCCATAAAGCACTCTGCAAAAGGTTTATTGTATAGGAGCCCTCTATAAAATTCTCTGCCCACCTACAGATATTCATACCTATAGATATGGACCACTGGTGCTGACTGTAACACATTTTCTAAATAGAAAAATCATTAGTATTTTGGGGGAAAACCCCAAAACCATCAACCTTCCCCCATCCATTTTTTTTGTTTTGTTTTCGTTTGGTTTGCAGTTTTTTAATTAAAATAAGACTATAGGTTTTTAATCCTGATTTCCATCCTACTAGTTTTTACAACCTTTTAGTGGGATTGAGCCACAACAGCAGAATGAAAGAGACAAAAAGTTAAAAATAACTGTAGCGCATGAAGGAAGAAGGCAAAACTAGTAACGCAAGTAGGAAACAAAAACAAGGAAAGGGAAAGACTGACAGAAGCATTAATGCTCATCTTTAAGCAAATTTTAAAATTCTAATTATCAATTAATTGACAACTGTTAGCATTCTTCAGGGGTGGGCATAGCCTATGTCTGTAAAACTGCTGGTTTTATTCTATCTTTATTATTTTGCTATCCTATACTGGCCATTTTCATTGCCTAATTTATGCTATTTGGGAAATTACTATAACTTCCAAACTTTCCTTAAGGCTGGGAAAGAGATATTTAGAAAACTCTTATGTTCAAACAACATATCCCAGAGTTTAATCTCAACAAGCATATGCAGAACATATTTTATCATGGAAAGGTAGAAAAGAACATCATTAATACTTTGATAAATATACATTCTATCATTATGTCAGACTATTAATCACATAGAATGAATTGATAGAATTAGGGCAGACAGAATTCAGTTCACAGACTGTGCTGACATGAAAAAAATTGAAAGTCTAAGTCTGCATTCAGTTACATGAGAAAATGTCTGGTCAGATAGACAAACCTCTGTTGAGGATAAACTAATTTGATGTCACAGAACATTGTAAAAGTATCCTCTGACATCTGAAATTGTACAGATTTTTTTTCTTTTTTTTTTTTCCTGGAAATTTCACTATAGCAAAGCCAATAGGGAGTATCTACATGGAGATAAAATGAAGTATGAGTTAAGTTTCTCCTGTACAGTAGCAATGTTAAGTTAACACATTTTCAAGATAAATAAAAGAGATGAAAAGACAAGAAAAACTGGAACAAAAATGTATGAACTCAGAATAACTGTCTTATGCTATCAAAAATCAAATTTGTTTTACTCCCTAGGTTTTTATTTCCTAAATTTGAAGAGGCTTTCTGTTGGTTTTATTAGTCAAGAAAATTTACTGCTCTCAATCAGCATCCAAGCCTGCAAAGACCCATTTTAAAAATGCTGTTTATTATTTGTAAACAGTTATTAAATAATTCCTCAAAGTTTGTAATGCATTATACAGGCAGTTAATGAAATGATGCATAATATTTTTTTCCTGCTAAAACTTTTTATCTCCTCAGATAGAATTTTCAGAGTGGTTTTATAACCCAGCTTGAAATGAAATTGAATTGTATGAAATGACTGATTGTCAAGGACATCTGAACAAATGAGGTATTCATTTTATTCAGAATCCATTGAAGGATTTCTTGACATTTTTATTTAATTTGCTTCATATCAAGGAGCTAAGTTCCCCTTTGAGACACATCACAAAAGAAATAAAAGATTAATAAAAGCCCAGGAAGTTCTTACATTCTTGCAGAGTTTGACAGAATGCCTTAATATTATTCTGTTATTCCCTCATAGATAAATAGAGACCAATGTTGTCATTGGAGTGTTTTTTGTCAGAGGCTTTTTGCTCCCCTGGGTACAGGTACTGCATATACATCAACATCCAAGAATGATGATAAATATACCAATTAGAATATTTTTGAGTTAATGATACATATGCCTAGGGAATACAAACTATATAAATTGTTTTATTGATATAATGCCAGTTGTGAAAGCTGTTTAAAACCACAGGTTCTTCCTGTGGCTTGTAACAAATGTGCTGACTGTGTAAGATAATGTCAGCTGTGATGCCAACCATTGGAACTCAGAAAGCCGTACGATTTTTAAATTCAAGTCAGTATTTGAAAAGTTTAAAGTGATTAAATTAATGCTATAATAAAAAAAGCTTAAAAAGTCATATTCAAAATCATACAACATGACTCATCAAACATAGTGTCAAGTAAATTTTCAGGTACTTGGACGTTTGTTTTAATGCCATTCTTAATTTCTTACTTCCTTCTTAGAGTCCATCCTCAGCTCTTCCTTTCTTCACAAATTATTTTTTTTAAAGTAATGAGCACTTCTTTTTCAGCAGGTATATTATCCCATATTTTGGAGTATAGTATATATAGATATTTTAAAAATTTTGTCATCATTCTAGTATTTGTCAATGGACAAGGTGATATAACCTAAGGCCATTTCTATCAAAATGAAAAAGTACAGCACAATTAATGGAATTTTCTTATTGAGATCTTAGTTTTTAAAAGAGTTATACTATTGCATTCTGTAGAGGAGGTAGAACAAGGCAGATGTCCTAAATAATAAATATGATTCAGCGACCAGAATTTTCCTTAATATTTTTCCAAGGCAGGGTTATGGAGACTGCAAGGGTAGCTAGCTCTGCGTCTCTTCACTGAGAAACTTGCTCAGTCATATAGGAAAGCAAGCAATTTACTAAAAAATCCTAAAGACCTCCATGACAATAAAGAAGCTTTTCGGAAATCCAAACAGATTAAAATTGATGCATGGAAGACTAGTAGAAATTCATGCATGCAAAAAAAACAAATCAGGAAACTGGGAAATTGTTGAGGAGCTGTTCATCTCTGTGCAAATACCTCCCCAATACTCCAGCACAGTTCAGAAGGTTGGATTATCACAGTGGTGTGACAGCCAGCCATGAAACACAAATTTGCTGGAGGCTGGTATATACTACCCACTTGACATTTAAGAACATCTGCAGAGTTTTCCTTTATAGATTTTGTTTCTTAGCTCAGTGATGTAGACTGCTGACTTTATTCTTATTTACTCTCTCCATTTCTCACACTATAATGCATGTCTATGTACTGCTAGTACAAGATGGATAATTAATCTGTCGAATTTCTGCACAAAATGGAACCCTATGAAAGCATAAAGAAATGTAATAAAGAATAATTAGAGATATGAAGAAATCCATAAAAAGATATGAATAATAAATATGACAATAAAATTCAAACATATTTTTACCAGAGTTTGAACTGAATAAAAAGACAGTCAATGTTTGGGTTTTTTAATTTGGAAAGGTTGATATCGAAAAGATCAGATTCATTATGTTCACTATGTAAAATTAAACACCTGAAACTCAATAATTACCATGGGTACTAAACCACAAAAGAAAATAGGAAATGATACAGTAAAACATGCAGCTATTTGCTGCAGGGGCTGCATTCTATGCAGATGGAAATTTAAATTTCCTATGATGAATAAATATTAACTCAATTTCACTCTAATATATGAATATATTTTTAACTTGGTTAAACAAAGTAATCTCTGTTTAAATATAGCTCTTGTAGTGCATGGACAGCATAAGACTTGTCTTGGTTCTAGAAAAACTGTGAGCAAGACAAAAGCCTCAGAGTTTCTCTTCCTCTCTTTGATTTATGTAGGTATGGATTCATATATGCTGAATTGCTGACATAACTGTGAAAAACTAGAAACCCAAATTAAATGTGAAAATCTTAGAAAAAGGGAAATATAGGCACCTGTAGAATTCACAATTACTATTCTCAAAATTTGCATTATTTTGGCAGAAAAAGAAAAATTAAAACCACTTATAATGTAATAAATACTAATCTTGCAGAGAAGAGCAAATAACAATTGTCTCTATAAGCAGATATTCCAATAGAATCAGGGCTACTTATAATTTATATTGGAATGTAATACTGCTTCATTAGTATTATTGGAAGATTTTTTTCTTTTGATCTTTGGGAAAAAAGATTGTAAGTCACTTTTCGATAATAAGATTTAGCCACCTATTTACAGAAAAGAATACTGCAATTATATGCCTTTATGAAATTCAAAACTACTTGGGTATCTATCACTGTAGCCAATGCTGTTTTACTTTTCTTGGTGGCATTTTATCAGTGCATTGAATTGGAGCCTGGAAGCATAACAGGTCTTTAGTCCTGCAACAGGTAGACTTTTAAGCATTATGACCTCTTTTCAACTGTCTAACGATGTGTACCTTGTGTGATCTAAGATGCATTAATGATCTCCTGGCATCCTGCAGCTGGTCTGTATGCCCCATGTAGCATTTGTCAGTCCCCTGTGCATGTCTCAAGTGCCTGAGAGTGTCTCAATGGTAGTGGCCACTTGGGTGGAAGCAACTAAACTGAGACCTAAGGAGACACTGCTGAGAAAGAAGATGTTCTTCTCTCTGACAGAACACAAGAATAGCAAGGAGGAGTAACTGTTCTAAACAAAATACATTGGGATGTGTCATCTTGCACATCAATCTTCAGATGTCTAAATATTCTCACAGCTGTTGGATATTTTAAAAGAGACTGCCTCCATGAACAACTTTTCTTTGCCAGTTGCTTCAGTAAATGCATCCATATATTGAAAAAAATTAAAGTCATGGTTCTTAATGGTTTTGGTTCTGTATTTTTGCTTTGATGTGGTATACAGGAATAATGCCTTTCTTACCATCGTTCCTCAGTGTCAGAGGTGTAGGAGGACTCAAAACTCTGGCATTTGTCACTGTGTTTTTTACCAGGCATATGTAGCTGCCAACATCAGATGTTTGCACCTTGGAGATGTAGAGATTGCCTGTCTCCTGAGAGATGAAGCGTCTGCTGTCTTCTGCCACAAAAGATGGGAATTCATTAAATACCCAGCTATAGATGATCTCTAAAAAAAATGCAGAAAAAAATAAAAGAAAGTAATTATGGGAACAATAGTGTGTAATGCAAATAAATACACAAAATAAATGTTAATTAGCTTTACTTCAATAATCTAGGGGGCAAAAAGCAAAAGGTTTTAAAAACTTCTTATTTGTCTCATTTAGAATTGAAGATTATTTTTTTCCTTTCCTTAGCATTTTGAAAGTAGCATAAATGTTTAGTCCACAGGTTCCCTGGGAAGACAGATTTAGTTCAGGAAAAATACTTAAATTATTCATCAGGCTCAGAAAAATATCAATAAAATAACAGATCACTCCCTTTTCTGGTCCTTCAGGTCAAACCAAAGATCATAAACAAAGCATTTTTTCTCTGCTTATTCAGATCTGCAGTGAAATATATCAAGATGTTTCCTTTAGAGCTATGGATGACTTCTGCAAATGTATGTATAAACAGTTTTTGTTCTGAATATCTGTTTTCAAAATCACCAGATTCTAATATCTTTTCAACCTGCTTTGCAGGTAGTATTGCTGTCCTAGATGTCTATCTTCTATATTTGCTTCATTGAATTTCAGAACCCTTCTTTATTCAGTTTAAATCTCTATGATCAATGAAAAATTCCTTAAACCAAAGCTACCAGCTAGTCAGTGATCTTTAAAAATGGCAATTAAATCCAGTCCCTTGGTTCTTATTTTTATCTCATTAATCCTTCTATTTACCTGAAAATTATATACCTTTACACTCATAATGGCTGGTTGAGAAAAGAAATTATTATTCTGTATGAGATTAAATAATGATTTGTTAAAAATCCTAGATTCATTTATATCTCAACATTAGAAGTATCAGTAAATTTAATAAGATTCTGATTTAGCAGGGTATTCCTTGTAGGGAATTATTCATGTGGAGTTCCACCAATTCTGACTTTAAAGCCTTAACCTTATGTATATTCCTTTCTACTTGTTCTCCTTTCAGTCTTATGATCCATTGTTTCATTCCGTCTTCACGCTTAAAAAAAATATTGTTCAATACCTAAACCGCACATTGACAATTTCTTCCATAATCTCCCCCCATGATAATCTTTAATGAAAGTATTAGAAATTCCAACTGATTTGCCCTTTCTCTCTTTGAGTGTATTGTCCTCTGACATGGTGGTGAGAAAGGAATAGAAAATCACAAGGAATGCTTTCTCAACCAATGTAACCCAAGAGTGCACGCAGTATAGATGCGGTACATTCTGGATTAAATTTTAAGAAGTTCAGTCTAATTTTGAAATCAAATGAAAATTTTCTCATGAAAAGCTGACCGTATTGGTACAAAAATGTTATGTTAAAAGACTGAACATACTTCTGCCACAGGAGGGGAAGACCTATCCAAAATGTGGCATTAAGCTACACACAATAACTTTTTGCTGAAAATCTTTTCCAGGTCTAATAGTAATGCTGAGTGGTTACACAAGACCCTGAGGAATTAAGCGCTCATAGCTCTTGGAGTGCTCAAATTTTCCTTTCTCTTCTGTTATGTTTCAGGCAAAATACTAATTAGCCCCAAATATGTCTCTCTGAAAATGTCATTGCCACATTTTGCCATGATGTCTTCTTAACTGGCAGAAATGATTCATGGCAGCATAAAATTTTACAAAGTGATGATAAATACACAAGTTCAAGGAAAATGCACAGGCTTTAACTGAAGACACCTGTTAACAATTCAAATGGAAAGCAATCAGTCTCATTAATTGCTCTGGTTTAAAAGTAGTTCAAACCAAATGCAAAATAGTAATCAGCATGGGTTCATTGGCAGTTCATGTAGAATAGAATTTTCTCTATTTGGAGCCTAAAACCACACACAATTAATTATTCATTTATTAATTAGAATTATTACTAAGGAACAGATTTCAGGCAATAAGTTCTTACGCCTCTAAGGAAACACAATACTAAGTCTTTGCCAGTGGTGAATCCAGGGACATACATTTCTAAAAAACCAAAACCTGGGTAAACATTTTTAAATATCTGAAGACTTTGCATCTGAATACTCAGATCTGGAATTGACCTGGAATTCTTGATCTTCTTTGCAGGTGAAAACCCTCTTACACACTTAATGATTTTTTTTTCTCCTATTAGACCTGGTTAATAAGTTCAGCAGATTCTTAACATTTTGAGGGTTATGTCCATACACTATGCATAGGCTTCAGTGGAAATACCTCAGGAAAATGCTGTAATTTCTAATGCATGCTATGCAGACCAGTCAGAAGCAACCACAGCTGGCTTGGGATCTGGGGACCCCACAGTTTTTAGCTGACAGAAATAGATGGATGATCTTGCAGAAGTGATTTTACAAAAGAGTGTTCACAGAATGACTGCAATTAGGAGAAAATGGGTGTACCTTGACATTGATCCATCGTGCAAATATCTCACGCTTCTAAATTTGCAGCCATAGTAGAGGACAAAACATGCATTGGTGTTCATATTCTGGGACTCTGTTCCTACTTTGCATGCCAGCAAAATTCAAATTTAGGGTTTGTAAATCACAGAATTGCTAACAAAGGCTGGCCAAGTGAAAAAACACAAAAACCTGGGGTTTTGGTTTGTTTTCTTTTGTTGGTTTGTTTTCTTCTGGCTGTGTCATGCATAAGAGAGTACCCAAATAATTGTAATGACATATAAAAAATAACAAATAACTAGTGGAGGATCAACATTTAAAACATTGTTTTCTCTCTATAGAGAAGTGTGTCATCTAAAGTACATGAACAGTAAAACATTCTGAAAGGACTGTTAATATAGTCACATGCTACAAGTTCAGCAGAGAAGCACATATAAACTGCTAGAAGAGAGGAATTTAAATACTATCTGAAATCCTGCTCTTAAAATATTGTAAACCTCTGAGTGAACCTTTTGAATTTCAGGAGCCTGAGACCAAACATATGACACCAGGCCTGTTTACACACAGCTCACTGGACCTTTTAGTGAACTTCAAGCCTGAATTTTCCTAGAATGATTTACATTAAAAGATTTTAGAACCGGTGTCATTTGACTAAACACAAATACAACTGCCATTGTATTAACGTTTTAATAGGATGCTGAACTCCAGAGATGCATCTCAAGCCTGACAGGTAAATAATGATGACTTTCAAGAGATTTTGAAGCTAAAAGTCAGTGCGATCAAAATCTGAATAAACCAAACTAGAACTGTAAAATCAGATCTTCTGAAGTCATCTCCTTTTGAGAAAAGGCTGAGTAAATGTTTTTACCATGCTGTACTCACTTTGTTTTCAACAGAGAAAAAAAATGTTTAAGAGGAAACTGAATACTGCAGTATACAGAAGTGTAGAGTATTTTTACAGAATATATGTTGAGATTCTTTTTTATTTTTATGCCCCTCTATTTTGTTTTAAATGTGACACCTATGCCAAAACCACAAAGATGATGCAGAGCCCTTCCTGGAAATTACAGCTGAATGCCAACACGAAAGAAACTTTTATGCAGATACTATTCATCAACACAAACAGAAATGGAGGATAAAGAGACAGAGAAATTATGAATTATAGAACAGTTGTAGACTGACTTTCTCTTGTGGCTTTGGGCTGAAGAACCCTTCTGCTGTGAAATTCTGTTATATACAAAGTGATGGTGCAAAATATATGTCATTTTGGTAACTGCAAAAATGGTATTCCTTTTTATGAATGACCAGTCTTGTTTACAGAAGAATATCTCTAAGGAAATATGTATCTTTTTTCTGAAGATCATGTGGAAAGCCTTCCAAATATCCAATTTGTTTCTGTGTTTTATTAAGTACGTCTTAGTGGGCTATGTAGGTGAAAATCTGGGTCACCTGATAATGAAATAGTAAGAAGAGAGCATCTATTTCCTGCCGGAAGGAATTTATGGTGTGAAATTTTGCTTACTATAATTTCTTAAATGATTTTTGTAGATCTATTTTCTCTGTTAAACAACACTAACTCCTAAACTGTCACAATGTGGTGTACTTCCCATAATGGATGAAGCTGGAGTACTGACATATCAGCATTTTTTTAGTGCTGTACTGTGCTTTTGGAGATATCATTCTGATGCAGAAAATGTCAGTACCGTGGTAATGTAAAAGTCCTTCTCTCATTGTGGGTCAGTAAGAAATAACCCCTTAAGTATTGTAACAAGAGATGTGCTGGAAGCATTCAGATAGCACCCAATATTCACTCCAGTGTTTGTTAGTGTCTGAATGTTTCACAGATTTTCCTCAGGGCTTTTCTCATAAGAAATTACTTGTTTCATCCTTTTAACATGAAGTTTCTGGACAGCCTTGCCATCAGCTCTGTGAGATAAGTGGTATTTTGGGTGCAAGTGAAGATGTAACAAGAAGGTCTCCACATAAACTACTTTAAGGCCAACAAAAACCTAAATATACAGTCCATAAAATGGTTACATTTTGCATAATCAATGGCAAAGCATACAAACACATATCTCATAATTGCACCTCAATGGAGTTATGAGGTTTGTACAAGAAATAAGTCTGGGTTTTGTCTTCTTTTTGTTATGTGGTGGAAGATCCTGTTGGAAAAATATATTTCTCTTCCTCTATTTAGGATTTCCTTTGATTACTCTGATTCCACAAGATGGCAGTACTTGATGAATAAATAGTATTGATGCTTGATAACAGCCAAAACCTGAGATAAAATGGGAGTTTTAGGAACTCTGAAGATGATGTTTCTTCTGGTTTGCTCTCTTTCTTTTTTCTTTAAATTAATTAATTAAGAAAAAAATTTAATCAATAAAAAAGTGTGAAAAATTCACTCAAGATTACAGGCTGAATTTACTATACATGGCTATAAACAACGAACATTGCATAATGACTTTGTTTTAATATTTAGAAATATTCTGTTCAAATGAAAAAAGTGTCAGGAAAAATATATGCCTACATTTCCCCTGCTGAAAATATAAAGCCTTATTTTACATCAAGCCCAGTTTTCACCTTTTTCACGACAATTGCTGTTTGGGTGTTCTGTATACTAGGCACAGAATAAGGGTGCAACATGCAGTACTCTCTTATGTGGGTGAACGCATTCAGCAGGGAAGAGGATTCTTTATAGCTAAGATGAATGATAACAATGGGTTGTTCCTCCAGCCTCCCACCAATACCAGATAAATAATTTTGGTGCATTTCTTTGTGCTGCTGTGGTTTATTATCAGTGTTCATTAATCCTTCAAGAAAATATTTAATGAAGGTAATTTATTTGTTGCAATGTAATGCACCCACATAGAGCAAACAGATACTGTGAATTTATCAGCTAGCAATGAAATTGCTTATTTCCATCTCTGGGGGCTCTGTATCTACTGCTTGCTTACCTGAAACACAATTCTACCAATCACATATTTGTCTTTTCCAGATTTAATTACAGTGATAAATCTCAAAATATTTTCTTTCTTATAACTATTCACATAGCCAATAACCAAAAATATGTTAGAAAATGTAAGTGTACTGTCAGAACTGATCTTGTACATACAAATATTATATTGTCATTACCAGTATACACAGTCAATATAATCTTATTTGTACATTGAACATGTATGAAATGTAGCCAGTGATTGAAACATAAAAAGACTGATGAAATGTCTTGCTTGCACATGTGCTCTTTAAAGAGACCACATAGCATATGACAAAATGTATGGCTTCTAGGAAAAGATGTTAGATTATTATGCATATTTATCACTGATATGATTTTCATATTAAAACAGAAACGTGTTCCAGAGAGTATCAAAACATTGTTATCAAAAGCCACATGTTATTCAGGCCTTTCTTTTGCTCTCAAGCAAGATCAGATATTCTCATCTCATCTTTTAAAAATGTCTAGTGAGTTATATTCCTAAATTTAGATCTTCAGAATAACCTATATATTTGATGGGATAATTAGACAGTTTTCCTTAATATTTGTTTATAAATACTTTTTTTTTCTTTTTCAGTACTGTTTATTACTTATACCAAATACCATACTGAAAGTACTGACACTTTACTGATGACCTATATTAAACTTTTACAGTTACTATGGAAGATCATTATCCCTGTGTGTATCAGGTGAGATCTGTAAGTCTCTTCAACTTTTCTTTAGAAGTCATGATTTTGAATACTCTGCTTAGCTTGATTATTTTCATCTCTACTGATTTTCTACATCTTATAATGTAGGACCCAAAGCTGGACATTAATACTAATGATAATTGGAACAGTAGTCACATGTACTCTATTGGTAGCAGTTCTCTTAGTATGTCCTAGAATTTAAGTATGCAGTTATTCATTCTACTAAACATTCCATTTGTTTTTTTGTAGTAGCAGGATTTTTCTAAGGAAGAATGCTGTTTAATCACTTATTTCCCTTTGTTCTATTTGTACATTTAATCTTGGATAAATAGAGTAACCTGCATTCTGCTGAATTTTGTCTTATCCATTGCAAGCAATTTCTCCAATGCACTGATCCTTTTGGATTTTCATTCTGTGCTCTGCAGTGATTGTAACCCTTGCAGGAGCTATTCTCAAATGATAAATATGCCTTTCTTTCCTCTAGGTAACTTACACTTTCAAAAAATAAAATGAAATTTGATTTTTTTTTTGACAAATCCATACTGGATGTTTCTTAACAACCTCAGTAGCTTTGCAGAACTCAAACTCTGTCTATGAGCCCTTTTTAATTTAAAAAACCCACAAACCAAAAAGGAAATGGCCTCATATTGTCCAAGGCACAGTTAGGATTGGTTATGAGGAAAAAACATTTTCACCATAAGGGTAGAATGGCAAACTCTCAAGGTATTTAGAAGACATACAGACATGGCACTACGAGATATTGGAGTCAATGACATTAAGGGTCTTTTCCAATCTAAATGATTCTATGATTAGTAACTTCCAAAGACAGGAATTAGAGTTAATTTTGGTCTAGCATTAGAAAGGGTAATCATGAAGATGCACACCATAATAAATTCATCAGTTTCAACGTTAAATGACATAGTTCATTGACTGATATGAGACTTGATTAATATCCAGTTTAAAAACTGAGATATAATTAACAATATTGGAAGAAAATACATATAGCCAAACTCGCTCAGTCTATTTTTATAGTTCTTTTTATTGACATAGATAGCCAAGTTTCTATAATGTACCTAGAATATGAAATCATGTTTTTATAAAAGAACATGTTGATTAAAATAATTGGAATAAATTCAAACTTTACTTATTTTGCATTGAAAGGATAAAAACTGGCTGCAAAGCATGATCAAAAAGACCAGATCTGGAATTCTTTTTCCTCTACTGCTGTCCATTTTAACAGTTTAAAACAAATCTATAAAGTTGTAATCACTGATCTACAGGAAATATAAGACTTGTCAAGGGCAAATGTGCAGAATGAGTCACTGGCAAGCTTTGATTTGGATAGCTTATTATTATTAGAACCTTTTTAATGATGGAAATATGTTGAATATACAGCAACACAAGTTGATTAGTAATAATTGGAATGAACAAGAGTTTTGTGGTAATGATTGACTAACTTGTATTCATGAAAAACGTGACACTGGAAAATAATGAGTATATTGTTTAATGCTCAGGAAAACACACCACTATATAAAATAAATGGAGAAATTATTTTCTTTGGCAAAATGTTCAACAGAATTTAAAGTATTTTTCCCTTTTTTTTTTTCTTTCACACTTTATGTTTCTCTTGTTCTGTGACCATTAATTTTCTCTACATTTTAATGTACTGGTGTGATAGTTACTTCAGCATGCTTAGTTATTCTCTAAGATTGCTGTAGCTGTGAGTACAATGAAAAGCCATACTCCAGAGCAGTGTTACCTGCAATGGCCCCTGGAATCCTGGACCCAATGGGACTACAGCATTACATGGAAATTTCATTTTATGACTGCTGCAGTGATACCAATAGACTGATGCCTTTTGAAGGCATAACTAGGACATTCATCAAAACAAAAAACCTACAAGTAATAACAGGATGATGATCATCCAAATTTGTAGAATATTGCTCTGTCAATTACAAGAATGGCATCAGCTCTTTTTCAGCTGAGAGATGCAAAATGGCTGCATGCCTAACTTTCCTCAGCTCATCAATTAGCAGCAGAAGCTCTGTCAAGCAAATTCTGTAATTTGTCTGCAAATACTCACTAGTACACCAGTTATCAGAGTGCCAGTCTCTCAAGGAGTTTATACGTGTGCTTCAGTTTGCAGTTTTGTACATCCAAGAGAGAAAGGAGCTTAAATTTGTCACTTTATACCTCAGTCACCTTGATTCCTAATGCCAGGAAGGATTAAGGTAGCACAAAGATTTCTTTAACAAGATTTAATTTCAGGCTTCTGGGTATAGAAATGAAAATAAAAGGCAACTGCTGTTCTAGTTTATATTTCAGAACTCTCTTTTTTAGCAGACTTCACCACTCTTTACATGCAGCTGTTGTCATAGGAATTGTATTTTCAAAAACTGAATGCTCAGAATCCATAGAGTTCCCTTGGTATGCCTGCAAACACTGAACTTAAGATACAATCCACTGCCTCTCTGCTTGATAGTCTCTTGTTGCTAGATCTTTTAAGACAAATTTAAAGGCTCTTGCTGGGTCTATCTGCAGGTCAGTGTTTGGTGAATTTCATCATGGCCATAACACAATATGATTGATGAATCTTCCTTCGGTCTGTTCCTTTGTTCCTATGGCATTTATATTATACTAAGATCTGAAATCAAGGGCAGTACCATTATCATCATTTTTATATGGGAAAACTCAAGAAGATGGAAGGAAATGACTTCACAGCAGTCATGAATCAAGCCATAGTCAAAGGGATATCTCCACTGATACATAATTATTTTAATTTCTAGTATTTGTTCCTCCTCTCATCAGCCTTTGAACATCCACAAAAAACTGCCAAAATGCACACACTAAAAGGTTACAGCCAATGAATCCTTAGGAGCTGTGTGGATGAACACTGGAGATGGGTAGCTATTCCCTTATTATCCCCTTGAATTTTGTTTTCAAATATGATAAAAATCCCACCAAATTATCAGCATTAATCACATAATCCCCCAGATTCTAAAGGTCTAGATCTCAGTTCCTTCTTGGTATATTTTCTTGGCTGAAATGTACCTAAGAATGGATCTTCCATTACACCTTTCTGAACACAATGGAACATGTGAACATATGCTTCAGAGAATAGCATAAAACCAATTTTACAGTCCCCAAAAGAAATTTTTTACATATTAAGAATGACAGTGACAGATGATTTTTTCCACCTTAATTAAAAAACAACTCAAAGTGCAGATGAAGGGGAAGAAACACGTCACATTAGCAAACTGCCCTAGAATGCTGATACTGCTGTTCAACCATGTTGCACAAATAAATCACTACAAATAGCCTCAGTAACAATAAATCATTTGAAATTTAACAATGTAGAGACTACAGCTCTTACCTGTTTCTACATACAGGCAATACACTGTTGAATCCCTGTGCACCCTGCTCTGCACTACTGGAAACCCAGTCAACTGCTTCCATCCATCTTCTACTTGTCACATAATTGTTATTTAGAGATAATATATGGCCTTCTTTTGTCTTATTCTCGGTCTATGTCAGGGTACCATGATTATATCTCCCTTCCCTGAACCCTTAGCAACAGCAAAGAGACACATTATATATACATATGATGTGTCACATTATATATGAATATCACATGGATAAAGAAGGTATTTGTTTGACTCTGTCTCATTTTTTGTTTATTCTAAAAGAAACACTATTAATAAAGTAATGCAAACAATAGGCAATCCTGCTCCCTCTTGTGCTAACTACGTGCATGCTTTGTAGAAGAATGATTCTGTTTTTCAAAGTCCTTTTTCTTTTTGGCATGAATTGTGATGCTGTAAATTCACAAACTCTGGATTGTAAATCAATGCAATTTTAGTATTTTCTTGAAGTTTTCTTTATAGATCATCCTCTGTTATCCTCTGTAAAATAGGTAGTATTTCTTCCTTCCATCTTGCATTTGGTAGAGCTAAAAATAGGTTCCTCAGGATTGAAACTACTTTGCTAAACTCCTAAAGTTTTGCAGGAAAAATCAAACTGAGACAAATCCCTTATCAGTATTATCTAAATTCTTCTTTCCATTCCCCCTTCTCATTCCCAAATTTTTATCCCTGCAGCCTCCAATAGAATACTTTCTCAATTATTGAAAGAGGAAAATACAACGAAAATTAATACCAATAAATGAAGGGAAATTTTCTGGTTACAGATTCTCCACCATAGGGTAGTAGCATCAACACAACAGGAGCTGTATCAGCTGGCTAATGAAGTTATCAGCAATGATTTTAACAATATTCAAACATAGCATGAAAACACAGGAGATAGAAGTGGGAAATAAAATTATCAGAATTAAATGTATTATTAATTATTTCATTGTAAAAAAGATGGCATTGTGATCAAAGAGAAGTCACTGTTATTGCTTTGAAAAACATCTTTTGTTGCCAGAAGATAAAGGATGCACGTGTTGCTGCACAGTGGTTCAGATTTGGCTGTAATCAGATTTTTGTCTGAACTCTATGATGTTATGCTTATACCTATTCAGTTATTTTCTCCTTGAAAAATCCAAGCAATTGCTTTTAACATATTTGCTGTTAAATTATAGCTAGCTCCATGACAGTTATAATTGCATTGGGTAGGAAAAAAAACCGCAAAATACACCCATATATATACTTCTAAACAATTTATAGTGTCTACTGTGAAAAGGAAAAATATAATCTGGATATCTGCATCAGAATTGTTTTCATCCTGCTTCGTTTATTTGGAACAATCTTCCTGAACTGATTAAATCAGGCAATATAAAAATCTATGTCTCATTAAGCTTTGTATAACCTCAAATGATTGTAAGTTCACTTTCATATCATAATTACAAAATAAGGAACAACTTACTGTATTACATAGGGAAATTCATTAATGGAATCTTATAGAAATCAGATCAGTTCAGTCCAAAGCCTTCTCCTTCTGAAGCAAAACTGACCTCCCAGCATTTACAGTAGCCATCTCTACCGGAATCATTATTGAATTCACTTAATCATGCCTAGTCTGGAACGAATTGCATTTAAGATTTCCCCACAATAGTAATGGTAAGAGTAATTATCATCTCTAACTCCTTCTTAGGTTTCCTCTTGTTTCAGCTATCTGATCAGCATTGTATTTCTGGCTTCTTCTCCTTAGCTACATCGATTAACATGTACACTCTCACTCTATTCTTTACTGTGAGACGAACTGGAGAGTTAATTAGGATTAATTAAGAATTTTCATCTTAAACAAAATGGACTTTCTGACATTTAACTGACATGTTTGTAAAACAGTATTGTTCCAGACACCAGCTTAGTAAAGCATCAGAACTAAATAGCAAATTGATTCTAATGGGAAGGTTATTATGAGAGGGTTAATTTTGAGAGGGGCCCTGTAACTCTGAGATAGTAATTGCTGTATGCTACTTCAGGCTTAAACCTGTGAACCATGGGCTGCTGCTATTTTAGAAACTACGTAACCAGGGACACAGAAAGTGTTTTTGCAACACTCTAATTTGCAATGCTAGCTGCAGAAAAGTGGATGTGATACCATGAGCATCCATTTCTGTTGAACCTGGCAGGACAATGCTGTCTGCTTTAATCACTAGACTAAGAGGTTCCTGATAGTTATGTCTAATTTGTTGGGACGTGTCAGTAACAGGCTAGTAACTTGTCTCAAGGGAAGAGGATCTTGCCCATAACAGAAACTTTTCATTATTATTGTCCCATTTGTCAAGCTGTAGACAAATAGTCACATACAGCTGGCGCCTGAGAGGCAATAGAGCATGAGCCTGAGGGCCAACATACTCAATGCATTTTTAAAATTAATTAATCTCCCATGCTTCTTTCCTCTTTTCTTGGTGTCTCCTTTCACATTTTTTCTCCTGCACTGGCAGCTAGGGTAATATTTGTTGACAATAGTGTGGTTGTGAAACTTCAGCTCATGTCCCTTAAGCAGAGCCCTGTCAGGGCTGCCCCTTCATCCATCGTTCTGCACTGCCTTAATTGGGCAAGGTCAACCATCTTCTTCTCACTAGATTTTCATATCCCTGAGGGGAAAAACATCTCTAGTGAGTGACCTAGTGGGTCTAGGGATACTAAACTTGCAGTTTCTAGTGTAGGCTAGTGCATTTTTAAAATAATTATTAGTGTTTTTAAGGGGATGGGGAAGATTTCTCAAAAATGGCAACATTTGGAAAAATATTATTTATTTTTTTTAAATATCAAATTACAGTTTCTTTGGTTCCTTGGGAGAATTTAGCACAGTTGGACCAGTAATGCATTTCAGTTCCTCTATTATTTTTCAAATTAAAAAAAATACCCAAAACACCACAAAGAAAACCCCAAAATCCAATCTGAAAATAAACCCCAAACCCTCCACCAAACCAACCTAACAAACAAGAGAGAAAATCTAGACTTATTCATCCATACACCTACTCTACGGACATTGTCTGGAATTTGGGGCTCAGGAAGATCATTAAAATGTAATTAAAATCTAATAACAACACATTGCCAACAGACTGAGAGTAACTCCTCATTGGCAAACACAGCCTGTTACAATACTACCCTATTGAAAATTCTGTAATTCCCAAACTCTTAAATTTCATATGCTCAAATGCATGCCTTCAACAAGATTGAGGAACGAAACCTTAAAAAGTGCTCCAGGGAAGTCAGCAGCAAAATTACTGGCCATATATTGAGTAATGAAAAGACCATAGAAGAAGAAACGTTAATTGTATTTGTTCATTCCGTAATGAAAACTACAGGCATAGTCATCAATCAGTTGCAAAGACAAAGAACACAGATTCTTATACTGAGCAATGTCAGGGGCCACGGACACTTGCTTTAATGATAACACACATGGGATTTAGAATTACTAGACATGAAAGTTTCAAAAGCAGTGTAGTAAAAGTGGCAACGTAGGGAATGCAAGTGTGAAACATCTTCATGATTGTTTCAGAGAAAAATGTGATGGGTGAAGAGACAAGGTGATGCTATAGAATTAACCCAGAACTAGGACAAGAACATAGAGTTTAAAGGACTGTGAATCTGTCTTCTAGCACTTTTTCTTCTCCTGTTATTGGAAAGGAAAAATTAACCTTTATTAGAGTTCTGTAGAAGTCAAATAATCACAAAAGCATTGTAAAGTCTAATAAGGAAGTGTAGGAACCCTTCAACTCATGATTGCTAGCTCATTCAGTTGAGGCATGGCTCTCAAAACAGTAGTTTTAAAATACTTTGTGTGTACATTATGACAACTTATAAGTTATAGACATATAAAGAAGAGATAAAGAAGTTGTGCCATCTTGTATTTTATATATTACATATTAAGGGTTTATTGAACAAACCTTTCTGTCCTGTGCAGTAAGCAATCATTTTCTGATGCTGTTAATTAAGTGGCCTGTTTCTGTTCCCCAGTCATGCTACTATTAGGAATTAAAATGAGTGAAGAGCAAACAATAGCACGCAATTATGAGAGAAACAAAACAGAGTTAAGATGGGTGTTCTGTGTGTCCTCATATAGATCCCCTCAGTGCAGGTTAACAAGTCTGGGATATGAGAATTTGGCTTCCATTATAACATTAATATAAATTTGAAGGAGAAAAAAAAAATCACACCCCAAATATCAATGTCCCTCTCAATCTCACTTTTGCTAGCAGAAGAAGCAGCATATTGGGGCATTGGACAGTTTTATCTTCTCAGCAAACCTAGCAGTTAGGAGGAGATGATAATTTTGTCCAGTGAATGTGAAATGTTCTATTTGCATCACCAGTTTCATACATATTGACCTATATAAACTACTAATACAAGGTACTGACTGACTAATAAGTATTGTTCAGCTAAGGGAGAGTCATGGTTGGAGGCATGATCTGTCCAGCTGTTGTTTTGGGAATACAGCAAGTGACCAGTGCTTTGACAGCAAAGCAGTACTCCTTGATCTAATGGTGAGAGAAGAAACATAACTTCCACCTACATATTAGGCTCTCCTGGAAACAAATTATGTAGCTTTCTATGCTAAAGTCAATTTAGAAAGTCAGATTTGAAAGAACATATAATAGAAAAATCCCTGGATGCTACTTTACTGTTTAATACATCAATACATAATACTGCATTTAGTCATGTCTAGAGAGAGATGGAGATTCAGAAATCTAAGATCATGCAGGCCTCCTGTGATTTTGAAGAAACTGGTAAAGGCTAGATCCACATAAAGAACAGAAGTTCTCTAATGTTGTGCACAGAAATGACACTGTTAGGTGCCTGGGTACTGGGACTGAATCTACAGCCTTAAGATATCCTTGTGACTTTCATCTACATACAGACAGACATCTGTGAATTGCATTCCCAAATTCAGCTTAGTAAATGGAGAGCCAGAGGGTGTATGGACACTGTCAGAACAGAATTTGCTATGTCCTGCATGCAGATACCTAAGCCTGTAAACAAGCTAATGAGCACACTGAGAGCAGTTCAGCCCAAATATAACAATCTTGTTATCATAACTAATTTGCCCAGAGAAGTCTACTCCTAACAATTCTGTATCTGAATGAGGTAATTTAGAGCCTGTCTTGTTATCTCTGTGCATAATTTGTGCAGTATGGATCTAACCAGGGGAGTTCTAACTAGAGAGCTATTGCACTTCAGTTGGACTTTGTTTCCTAGTTGTACTGAAGCTGCAGTGCAAAGATGCAGTTTTAATGCAAATGCAGGTTTCAGATTCCTTTCACAGACCCTGAGCAGTGAGAAGTGATTGGTTTGTGTTTACTTCCAAAGTACACAACAACAGGAGTTCAGAACAACTTAAAACCCCATTATTTGATGTGAGTTTATGATTAATATGAGGACTAGGCCAGATGCATAGGTAATAGAAGAAGAGGACAAAAACTCCTGGACCTTTGTAGAAAGCGCTTTTTTTAGCTGCTTGCTAGTTTAGCAAAACACTATGCAGACATCCAAACCACGAATGCCTTCCCAGAGAAGGACTGTGATCTCCATGGCACTGGCATTCATCATCCTTGGTGAAACATTTCTCATGAAAAGTACAGATTTATAACGCTAAAGGGGAAGCATAAAAGATGTAACTTACAGCACAGTTTCCAAACTTGGTAAGATCAGCTTTGCCCTTTAGAAAGAGATAAAAAAAGCTTATAGTTTAACATCTGTACAGATGTCACATGCTGGGGAAATATTATGTAGCAGTGCTCCCTCCAGACGGCAGTGTCCCTTTGAGGCAGGATGGAGCACACATCTGCCTTCCCTTGCATGCACCAGAGCTGTTCTCATTCTAACAATGGGAATCGTCATTCTCCATTAAGCTCATACTGAAAGCCTTGAATAAAAGACTTAAAAAGCTCAGCAGAAAGTATTAATTCTGAAGGAAACATGTAAATGTGGATGAAAACTTCCATTCATTTTTAATCTCACTATGGTAAACCTTGTAATTAAGATGATTAAATGTCTGAATGAAACCCTATATTTACACCCTTTAGAATGCCATAATGAAAAACCATAATCCTGTTTATGGAAAGAAAACAGTAGAGGCCTTTTAAATTGGAAGCATCAAACAAAGCTTGTTATTTAAGCAGTTGGTAATTGAGAACCTCTTGCTTAGCAAAACGACATCTAAGAGTTAACTGTCTAGAAAACCTGTCTTGGAGAAAAAAAATAAATGGGAAGAATCAAATAATATGTTTATGGAAGGAAAATAAAAAATAGTGTTATGCTTATGAATTATCAGCTTATCCACATTGAATGTATTTTACAAGAAACAAGTTAAGGATTTGCAACAAAAACAGTATTAAATGGGAAAGCTTCTGGAGTAGACACATTGAGATGATACAAGATTCCCTTAAGAAGTCAGAGATAGCATTTTTTTAAAGTAATGGTTTAGGAAGAGCAGGAGGTGGGAATCTGCAGGTGGCTGTCATAACGAATTGGCACAAAAACCTCTTCATTGAACCTATTTTCCTTCACCATTCTGAACAAAGGGTTAGTGTCTCACTGAAAAAATGCCTCATTTTGCTGCTTGGTTGTTTCTCAGCAAAGATGACAATAACTTAAAAAACTCATTTATTAAACTCAGGAGATAATTGTGTCATCTGAATCTGAATTGCAAATATTCAAAATCTATTTCAAGTGTGCTTACCACCCCACACTCCCCTGTAAAATATTTGGACAACAATCTAATGAAAGTCTGCATGAATAATCTATGGGTATCACAAGTTTGTGTGTGTTTGCTTGTTTAATGCACTGCCTCTTGATAATATATCACAGCATAAATAAACAAAAATCAAGTCTATATACATACAAAACTTGTTTTCTGATTAAATTCTTGTTAAAAGAAATTAGTGCAGTATTTTTTTCAGTCAGTGGTGGTTTGTAAAGGCTTTCAGATTTTTCTAGAATTGTATTCTGTAAGAATGGAATGTAGGTACTATTCAATCAAAAGAATTTACTTTATCTTCTATTTGAAAGCAGGTTAATAAACCTATATCTCTTTTAATACAGTGTTCTTTCATTAAGTCATCTTTCTTTTCCCACAATGATAAGGTCATACTGATATTCTTAGGAAAGTTCATACATAGTAATTAACTTTGTAGATTGAAGACTGGAATTCTGTTGAAGGACAAATTGCTTATGAGGTTGTGGAGAATGATTAGGCTTGATATTGTATCATAGACTTATCTCCTGTGATAAGCAAATGAAAATTATTTCTAAAGGTGCTGATCAATGTGAATAAATCAATATAGTGTTCATCCACAAAAAATTCTCTGTCATCAAAAATACTCCCGTAACTCATGGCCTTGTTAATTTTAGATGTTCACAGACTGCAAACATGCTTTAAATAGTCTTTAGCATAAATGTATCCCCTACAACATCTTAGTACTCACTTGAAAGTTTGTCTCCCACACGCCTTTAAGGGTCAAAATTTCTTACAACTATTTAGAAGATAATACCATCTTTGCAAATTAGACACAAAAACTAAAATGGTATACCCAGAAACTGAATGCTTTAAAAAAAAAGCATATGTAGACATTCCCACACAAAAATCCTTGAAGTACCTCTGCACTGCAAAAGACAGTTTTACCTGGAAATGAAGTTTCATATTTGCTTCTTAATTTCAGAATTGAATTCACACACTTTCCCCCTGAAAGTTCAGGTCTTTGTCCAGAATTATTTTTCACAAATGGACTCTGACCTGGCAGTCAACTTTCATTGTTGTCTTGTACCTTACTACCAGAGCTTTGTGGAATGATTTACTGTTGAAATAACTCCTCCACACTGCAGAACCTTTCCTGGACTAGATATGGTGAGAAAGCTATGCCAACAGAGGATCAAAATATTTCTCTGCAAGTAATTTTCCTGCTAGCATACCACAGTGGTGCTCAAACAATATAAACTAAAGCAACTGAATGCTCTCTGTAAGCACTGTACTTACCACTGTATTAGTCTTCCACCACCAAAAGCAATGTGTGTGTTACAGAAGAACATTGTGTTAGAATCTGACTAAATAAAAGTTCAGAAGCATAATTTCAGGGGAAAAAATTCTAAATGGTCTGATGACACACAAGGTGCATTTTGTGGAATGGTAATTGTTAAAAGGTGTACGACAATTTCACTCATTATTGATATCTGTCTATCCTTGCACTCTCAGTTTGTTTTGGGAAATCCAATCATAGAATCACAGAATATTAAGGGGTTCAAATGGACCTTACAGATCATCTAGTCCCAACCCCCTTGCCATGGGCAGGAACATCTCTCACTAGATCAGGTTGTTCAAGGCTTTTTTCAACCTGGCTTTGAACACTGCTAGGGTTGGAGCATCCACTACCTCCCTGGGCAACCTGTTCCAGTGTCTCACCACCATCACAGTAAAAATCTTCTTCCTAATATGTAATCTAAATTTCTGCTATTTCAATTTGCACTCATTTCCTTGTCCTATCACTGCAGTTCCTAAAAAAGAGTCTCTTCTAGTCTCTGTAGGCCCCCTTCAGGTACTGAAAGGCTGCTATGAGGTCTCCATACAACCTTCTCTTCTCCAGGCTGAACAGCCCCAATTTCCTTAGCCTGTGTTTGTAGTGGAAATACCAAATAGTTTTTTTCAAATTTATAAGCTTCCTCTGGACTTGCTCCAACAGTTCCATGCTCTTCTTAAATTGAGGGCACCAGAACTGCACACAATATTCCAGGTGGGGTCTCATGACAGCAGAGTGGAGGGGGAGAATCACCCCCTTCAACCTGCTAGCTACATTCCTTTTGATGCAGACCAGGACTGGCTTTCTGGGCTGCGAGTGCACACTGCCGGCTCATGGTGAGCTTCTCATCCACCATCATACCCAAGTCTTTCTCCTCAGTGTTCCTCTCAATTACTTCTCCACCCAACCTGTAAGTGTGACTGAAGTTCACTTTGTTGAACTTCATGAGGTTGTCATCAGTCCTCTTCTCAAACCTGTCAAGGTCCCTCTGGAAGGCACACCCCTTCCCTCCAGTGCGTCGACTGCCGCACACAGCTTGCTGTCATCAGTGAACTTGCTGAGGGTGCACTCAATTCCTCTGTCCATGTTGCCAGCAAAGATGTTGAATGCTGTTGGCCCCACCATCAACCCCTGAGGGACACCATTTGTTACTGATGTCTACATGGACAATGATCCACTGACCACAACCCTTTGTGTCTGACCATCCAGCCAGTTCTTTATCCACCAGTGTCCCATCTATCAAATGCATGCCTTTCAATCTAGAGACAAGGATGTAATACGGGACAGTGTCAAACAGTTTGCAAAAGTCCAGGTAGATGATGTCAGTTGTTTTGCCCCTATCCGCTAATGCTGTGGCCCCATCATAGAAGGCCACCAAATTTGTCAGGCATGATTTGCCTCTGGTAAAGCCATGTTGGTTATTACCAATCCCCTCATTGTTCTCCTTGTGTCTAAGCATAGGAGAATCTGCTCCGTGATCTTGCCTGGCACAGAGGTGAGACTGACTGGTCTATAGTTCCCTGGGTCTTCTGCTTTCCCCTTTTTAAAAATGGGGGTTATATTTCCCTTTTTCCAGCCAACAGGGAGTTGGCATATTTTATTTCCCTTTTTCCAGCCATCAGGGAGTTGACCTGAAAAAAATTCAACTCTGGTGTTGGAACTGACTCTCACTTATTCTGCCTATATCTTTTCCCTCTCAGTTTACTTATCATAATGAAGTAATATCATGCATTCAATTCCATCACATAGATAGTAGTGTTAGACTCGGAAAGAGATTATAAAGGCAACCCCAACAAGATATTTCCCTTTTTCCAGCCATCAGGGAGTTGACCTGAAAAAAATTCAACTCTGGTGTTGGAACTGACTCTCACTTATTCTGCCTATATCTTTTCCCTCTCAGTTTACTTATCATAATGAAGTAATATCATGCATTCAATTCCATCACATAGATAGTAGTGTTAGACTCGGAAAGAGATTATAAAGGCAACCCCAACAAGAGATTCTACTCAGAAGAGAGAAAAACAGAGAGATGGCATTGATAACTGTAATACAGTAATAACAGCCATTCCAGTATAAATAGAAATGGAACACTTTTCTCTAACAAAAACTCAAAAGATTTTATTTTTTGCATCACTTCCATCTGCAATGTGACTTTTTTCCAGGCTTCAAATTTGGAGGAAAAAAATATCCCCACACTACAGACCTCATTTCCTGAAGAGGAAAAGGATAGGCTATGCTGCATCTATTGAAAAGCAACATATTCTGCCTAGCATCATGTCTCCAGGTGTTATGTGATATGCAAATATAAAGACATATGTAGCTATCTGCAGACTTTGCAGAAGTGCCAACTTGAAAAGCATTTGGGAATCTGCATGAGATTTATAGTATTTCTAATATCAATGACACAGCAAATGGAAGCAACCAAAAGAATTTCTGTACTATTGAAAACAAAAGGCAATTTGTACTCAACAACAGTATTATGACATTGACATTTGGAGCAAGTTCTGAAGGCTTCTAGACTCTAAAATAAATCTTCTGTGACCTCAAGGCAGCATATTCACCACGGGTGGCATGGAAACTTGTTACATTCAAGTTCTATACTAGGAATACAACAATCTTGTAGCACAAAAGCTGCTGCTATCCAGTGGCATTTGCAGTATATGAGCTTTAATTAGTCCTGTGGCACTCCAAAAACTGTAAGAAGAATGGTGACTATTTCATTCTTGAAGTTCCACAGTCAAATACACATTGTATCTAAAATACTGAGCATCTAAATATGAGCAAACTGTAAAGGATCAGCATACACACAAGCTGCAGCTTACTGTACCTGGAGAGTGAACTGGAGGTGAGCACATCAGAACAACTCCTTGACCTTCACGTACAGAGACAGCACTTCTTGTCCGACCACTAAAATTCCCCAGATCTATCAAAAGAACAGAGCATTTTAGTTACATACCAAAGACTTTAAATTTTGTGGCTACTGTGACTTATATTTTATTTCCTCTTGTAAAGCTGGCAGTTTCTTTTTTTCATATCTTAATCTATAATAGGAGGGCTTGAAAAATAAATCTATTTCCACTAAAAAAAATTCCATGTTACATCAGCACTTTATTATTCGTTTTAGTGCACTTGGCTACAGTATCAAAAGAAAAGCAGCAGACTATATATATCTGCCATTTACAAAAATAATTAATAGTGATTTTATTTCTTTTTGCTATATCCTGTTTGGGCTTTTTTTTTCCCTCAGCAGAAGTGATTCATATGCAGTTAAAAAAAAGAGATACAAATAGTGACAGCACCTTGGATAATATCCAGACTGATGATGTTGTTGATGTCATCTAGACAGTGCACATAACACATTGTGATGACAAGAAATAAAAATCAGCACATTGGTTCTAAAACTAAATCTGGTCTATAGCACATTTATTAATTTAAAATACTTTCCTTCTGATTTCTCTGGTGTTATAAGCACAATCCAATTGTGGGTAAATATATTTTTCCTCCAAAACTTTCCCTCTAGGAGTGCTATAAGAAACATTTCACTTTACGTACAAAAATTTTTGAATGACGCTGTAGATGCTGCTATGAAGAGTTCATTGTATTTATTTAAAGCCTCTCAACCTTTTACCACACAGAACACAGGACCTGGAATCACATTTGGGGTGGATAGCTGTGTTCTAGCATGGGTATCTGTAGCAGAAGAGACATGAGAGTTCAGTTCTGCCATCAGACCGGTGCCTTCACCCATTCCTCAGTGCCAGCATGCTGTTCAAAGCCTCTGAGACATATCTCTGTGATGTGGAGCAAGGTGAAGAAAGCAGCAAGGGTACCCAAAGATATCTTTGTAAAGGACACAGAAGCTTCAGCAAGTGCTAAATGAGGATCCAAAATATGAATAGATGGGGCCAGTGAGAGCATCTCTCATTGATATTCAATGATCTGTAACCATACCTCTTCATTTCTGAATACAGCCCAAGGTTCTGGGATGAGCCAGAGGGCACCAAACAGTTTGAACAGGTGGAGCAGAATTATTGCTATTTTAACTGCACTCTGCTGATAGTTCTGTGTCAGATGCTGAAATTCCACATCTTGCTCCATGCCTAGTAAAGTGTAAAACTGAAGTTCAATGATTTGCAAAAGTAATATGAGTTGGTTTGGGATGGATTTCATAATGAGGACTAGGTGCATATTTTTAAGTAGAGAGAAACTTTCCAAACAACCTTTTTTATTTCTAAGAGATGTCTTGGGTACAGGCAGAAGTCTAAAATTTAAATGTATCTAAATTTGTGCTGTCTTTGGCCAAAATAAGTCAGTGCTTTAGTTAAAACAATTGATACCATGTTTGAATAGAGAAAATATGGGTGGGGTACAGTAGAATTTTAACAAATAATAGGGCTACATTCCAAAACTAACAAAATTTTGCTAATCAATAGATAATTACTAATTATATTGCATTTTAAAATAAGCCCACCATGGTTATAGCATATTTGGGTGTAATTTCACTTAAAAGTGTTTGTTATTGCATGTTACTTGATAATACCTTCTGCAGAAAAGTAATTATTATTATTTTATGTCTAGAAAATAGTGGGCTGGTATGTCCCTGAATACACAGTTGTTTTGGGTGGAAGAATGTCTTGCAATTAAAACTCTTCTTATTTAAGAATGCCTGGAATTCACTTGCATGCAACTTTGGGCCTACAAGTTTATGTATGTTTGTGTTAAGTCCTTTATTTTTCTAAAAGGAATCTGTTATATCGACCAACACTGTCTGCAGCAAATTAAGAAAACAATGTTTTGCATTCATTTTAATGTACAGTTTAGAATTAAAATCACTTTTTAAAATACATTATTGATGCATATTTGTAAAAACTGTGTCTCCTTATAGATTTTTTCCCAAGGTCATTTTTTTAACTCAAACATGACACTGAATCACTACAAAATTGTTATTGTGGCCTTCCTCCAAAATCTTTGCTGTATGGCTGTCCTAAAATGTGTGGTTTGTTTTATGTCTCAAATGTCTTCATATGTACCAAAAAAACTTCAGTGAATTTAATATTTAGACAGAACTTGAACTCATATGCCATGACTTCAACATTTTTGAGAATGTGTTCCAAAACCAAAGTAGCTGGTCTGTGAGAAAAAGAACTTCAACACTACTGGCTACCTGAAACTCATATTTTATGTCCATTATATGCATCATAAAAGGTTATTTTTTCAAATTTAGATTCAATTTAAATTCAAAATTCAATTTGATATATTTATTCTATTAAAGAAAATAATGTGCACATCTCTCCTCAATGATAAAAGCTTTTAATGTAGAATCCAGTGTCTTCTAGGGTTATGTGTTTTCAACCTTTGTATTTTTACTACCTATGATACACAACTGGAAGCCTATCAACATAATAGAAAGGAAATTTGTGGCATACAAATTGTAACCTCTGTAAGCAGAAGTATAAGTTTCATACTTATGCTATTTTTTTCCTCAGGTGTCTAAATGCTACTTTCCCATTAGCTATAGCAACCTCAGGATAATTTATTTCCCATTTCCTTCTTTGAACATGCATTGTGATGGACAAATATACTTTTTCTTTTTTATTTCAAGAAATGAAAAACAAAGGTACTCTTTCTCATTTGAAAATAAAGTACTATGTATGACAAGTTTCTGTTTGTTCTAACCAATTAATTTCAAACTAAAGAAGGAAAATAACAAAGAGCTTTGAATTTTCTCATTTTGTCTGTTGATTCTGAATTGGATTTATTTTTAGCATACAGTGGAAAAAAGGATTAACAGGTAAAAAGCAGGGATTTAGTTGTAAAACAAATAAATGTAGGAAAGCTTAAAAGGAATGTAAGGTGAAGGATCATGCTTGCAGTTCCCTCACATTAAAATAATAAGTCCAGTATGGAAATTAGTTATTAATTATAATAACTTTTCTTTATTAATCATGGAAATTAAAGGAAAATTTAATTAATTTCTTGTAAATCTCAGCTGTTTCATATCAACATAGGAAAAAAAAGAAGAAAGACAGCTATTAAAACTCTATACAAAACCCAGTAGTTTTACTTTAAAAACTCTAAAGAGGTAGTCAATAAAAGAAAAGGTGGATGGAATCCAGCTTTAGAGGTGGACTGTGACCTCTCACAGAGCAGCACTGGCCATCAGTACAGTATTGCTGCAGTATAAACCTGCAACATGTGTGACATGTAAGAACCCCACAAGGAATGAGCCTATCCTATTATGATGTATATGGCTGATAGACAAGAAAATGCCTTCTTGTGCTCCAAAGGTGTTGACCTTCTGCCCTGAAAGATTAATTTACTCTTATCTCAGAGCTAGCAGCAAAGGAAATAACACTTACGGTATTTTCAAAGCAGTTCCTGGGGGGTTTAGCTTCTTCTCTTTATTTCTCTTCTATACTCTTTAACATGAGACATAGCCTTGATCACTTTAGAAATGTGTAGCTAAGTGTCACTCACCACGTCTAATGTACCTTACTATTAACAATGTATATGCAAAACATACAAAGGACATTTAGGATAGACTGTGTGTGGCAGGAGTAACAGTATTGTCTTTATTGCTAAAAAAATTTTAGACAGTGTCACTAGAGTACACCCTGCAACACAGAAGTGATCTCCACTGTGAAAGGAAAATAGTAGAGAAATTCAAGAGCTAGTGAAGATGCCAGACATTAAATCCAAAAGGTTTGGTGCAATGCTTTCTGGATGTCCTATTTATACTGGAGGTATAACTAGCTCAGTGCAGTTTGAGTGAAGTTGTAAGAGTGGGAAAACTCTTCAGATCTCCTATCCAAAGTAGCTGCCAGGTAGAGTCTCTCTCTGCAGTGGTTATTCCCATTCTTTGGAAAGGAGCTGAAGAATGGGTTTCTCTCAGTACACATACATGTGTATTGATGTGCATTGTGGAAGAAGGACATTTACCACCACAAGAGTATCAGTTTAAATAAGACTCAACAGACAAAAAAACCCACTTCTTCAGGACTGAAAGGAGTAACAGGAAATAAATGAGAAAAATCTCAAGGCAGTCAAAACAGCTAAAAGCTTTACTGGTCTAGCAACAAAATAAACATCTAAATAAAAGGGGAAATATTCTGCCATTGATGAAAGACCCTGTACAAAAGTTAGAGCAGTTTTTATCACTTCCAATTCACCTTCACTGTAGTTTGCTTTTTAGGTATGCACAGGAGCAATCATTCATCCTCTGTGTTCATTAGTTTGATGCAGCTAATGGGGGCAACAGGGAAGGGGAAGTTTTTTCTGACCCAGACAACAGTCCACTCATGATTGCAAAGAAATTAGGATCAAATTAAGGATGAAAACCAGATCTTGCTTTTATTGTAGCCAATTACTTCTTGGTAACCTAGCATGGAAGCTGTGGAAGGCTCTGTACTTCATTATCAGTGACTTAAACCAGTCAACTCACTATTAAATAGAAATTAGATTGGTGCAGAACAATGTCCTCTGCCAGCTCAATTTTGTGAGTTTAAACTACTTTATGTGCAAATTTATTAGGAGTTTAAAATGGGTATAATATGATATGTATTAAAATGGTTAAAGATATATCCTGAAGATACCTAAAGATAAGTATAAAACAGGCAATATTCTTTCCAATAGGGTAAAAATAGCTCTACACAAGGTAAGAGTCTTCTGTCAGTCCAAGGACAAACTTATTTATTGCATTGTCACTAAGAGAGGGTAGCCTTCCTCTCCTTGTATTTGAAAGACAGGGCTAAGAAAAAGACCTTGAGCTGGAATTGTAGCTCTTTTAAAAAAGGTAAGATTTACAGGGAAAATAATTCTATTCAAACATGTTTTCAAAATCCCATTATAACCTAAATCAAAAACATGGTTTGACTGTACACTCTAAACAATAGAAACTATAAATGCTGTGTTTAGTAGTCCACAGACACAAGCTATAGAAGAATGAAAGATATGTATTGAAAAGATATCGTGTGTGATTGTATAGCAAACATTTAAATTGGATTAATTAAATACAATACTCACAGGATATCCAAATGTCTGAAGAAATTAATAGATCATTTTGTATTGACATACACTTATTTTCTAAGAATACCAGATTAAGTAGGTGGAGGTGTATTATTAGAATCACTCCATGGACCTAAGAGTAACTTTTAATACTGAAGACATCAACTAGAAAAGATGTGAAAGGTAACTCAGACAAAAATATTTCTGCCATAACAGAAACATCAGCTCACCATAGTTAATAGGAAAAGCATACATCCTGAACTTCCAAAAATCACATTACCATACGACTTTTAGGTGACAAAATAAGGGCAAGATTCAAGTACTTTAGAATGTATCATGCTTATTATCATTGCTGCTGTTATTATTTATTACCAGAAAGCTTTTGAATCCTTCATGGACCATCAGTCTGACATGACCAGAAAAAGGTCATTTTTTTTTTTTGCTCAAAGAAGTTACTATGCAAGAAAAGAAATAGAGAGAGTATAGAGAAGCAATTATGTAGTTTAAGCCTGTATAACAACCACCCTGCATCTCTGTACATCTGCAGAGCCACTGAAGAGTTTTAAGGAAAGAGGTGGTTATACAGATGTTTTCAGGGAGTGCCAATGATAGATAACCAGAAGCACAGAAGAATGGTTAAAGATTCCTCTCTGAAAATGTAAAAGATAAAGAAGACACAAAACACTGTACTTTCTTGTATTTAGATCAACATCTTCCAGAATCTTTCTCAAATGCTACAACAAAAATATTTCTTCTCAGAAAAAATAAAGAATCATGAAGGGATCTTTGAGCAGTGGTGATCCTTGAGTGTGTTCTTGCAAAAATAAATTTTTTTTTCCCTATCATGCATGTAACATATATGCTATTAATTCAGCAATCCTGAACTAAATTTTCACTACAAAATGTGGAGGAATTTTTAACCAAAGGAACATTTTTCTGTCCTTAACAAAATATTTTTATTTATATAATTTTTATAAGTTATAACAATTCAAAAATACCTGGCCTAGTGCAGTCACTAATATTATCCATTTTATTGTTCTTCTTTATCTGTTTGTCTGTGTCTAGCTCTTTTGTCTTATAAGTAGAGGACTTTTTTTATACTTTCTACTTTTCCTACCACAGAGAAGTTATGAATCCATAAATGCGGCTAATACATGCTACCATAATAAAATTTATTAGAGGAAGCACTATCCTTGTGTCCTAGTTTTGAAGTCACTAATATTATCCATTTTATTGTTCTTCTTTATCTGTTTGTCTGTGTCTAGCTCTTTTGTCTTATAAGTAGAGGACTTTTTTTATACTTTCTACTTTTCCTACCACAGAGAAGTTATGAATCCATAAATGCGGCTAATACATGCTACCATAATAAAATTTATTAGAGGAAGCACTATCCTTGTGTCCTAGTTTTGACTAGGATAGAGTTAATTTTCTTCTTAGTAGCTGGTGCTGTGTTTGTTTCGGATTCAGTATGAGAATAATGTTGATAACACACTGATGTTCTGGTTGTTGCTAAGCACTGCTTACCCTAAGTCAAGGACTTTGCAGTGCCTCGTGCTCTGCCAGTGAGCAGGTGCACAAGAAGCTGGGAGGGAGCATGGCCAGGACATACCATAGAATGTCATGCTCAGTATATAGACTGGGGTGAATTGACCAGGAAGCACCGATCACTGCTGGGGGATGCTCTGGGAATTGGATAGTGGGTGGCAAGCAAATGTATTTTGTATCACTTCTTTCTCTTGTTTTTCTCTCCTGTCTTTCTGTTTTCTCCCTTTCAATTACAACTAACATTGTTATTCTATTAGTATTATAAGTATTATTGGTTTTATTCTTATTATTATATTTTACTTTAGATCAATTGTTAAACTCTTCTTATCTCAGCCCATGGGTTTTCCCTGATTCTCTTCCCCATCCCATAGGGTGGAGGGAGGCCAGGAGTGAGCATCTCTGTGGTACTTAGTTGCTGGCTGGGGTTAAACCATGATATCAGGTGAAGAAATATATATAACTATTTCCTAAATTAATTTATAGAATCTTGTATGACCTCTAGTATAATATTTTTCTTTTCCTTTCCTTCACAAATTAGATTATTTATAATTTTTACTTATTAATTAGAAAAATTAAAGTTTTTATAAAATACAAAAAATAGATTTTTACTCCATTTACTATGCTGTACTTGTTAAAAGGGAATATTAAATTTCAATTGAAATATTCAATACTTGTGATCCTACACAGGTTTTATGTAAATTATAAATTGATATGCTTCTTCCACTGTTTCATCTTGACTAGCTACTTACTTTTTATATAATCTAATCTGCCATGGAATGGCACTCCAAGAGTCTTATGTATATTTAGAGCTTTGAAGAATTTTTTATTTTGTTACACCTAGTTTCAATAGAATCAATTAATACCATCGGTGTCATCAACAAAGCTTAATCCTTCCCAGAGCCTTGAAGAAGAAAGGGAATTTATAGACACCAAAATCTCCCTGAACTTCACTGGGATTTCTGCACTCATAAATCCTGAAGTACTGGATCAAAGTGAATTAGAAGAAGAAATATTTACATGCAGAATAAAATAACAAGATTATGCTGAAAATTATAGAACTGCTATATGATTCAACTTGGCATGCTAATTGCACGATAACTGGGATGTTTGTGGTTACAGTTGTTGATGGTTATGATTAATTAACTACAATCATTCTTCTGTCAGGTTTCATCTATTCTCACAAGAATAATTTCAGCATGCTTCTCAGCTGTCTTTCATATCTGCATACTGCAATATCAAGGCAAAACACAGAATCAAGTGGAAATATTATTTCATCCTTTCATTCCACTCATGATCTGTCGTTTAGGAACAACTAAAACCAAACAAATAAACAACCAACCTTAAGTAACAAGTGAAAAGCTTTCAAATACAAATGCCAACATTTAATCACCAAAGTGTGTCAATAAATCGTATCACTTCCAGATCTTCTGAACAAATAGATTTTTTCACTTGAGTAATATATGCAATGGAATTTTTTTGTAAACAGATTGTTTTACATAATGTTATCTACATCTTGAGAAGAATACATTTCTATTTGCATTCTTTTCCATAGACCTTTCAGGCTCTGAGTGGTAGATTAACCTGTATGAATTCAGTATACATGACACTGATAATTTTACTTTCTTATTTTTTCCGTTCTATATATGAATGCATCTTCCATTTTTCTTGATTACTTTAGTCACTCTTTTTTTCAATTACATGAATTCCAAATATTCAAGGATATATTGCAAACGCCATTTCCTTTGTTGTAACTTCCTTCAACCAGATGTGAATTTTCCTTCCTTTAATTAGTGACTAAAGATCATAGGATTCTGCAAGATTAAACATGGAATGACTAGCACAGTACAATTTCTTATCATCTTATGTATTATGAAATTGACAGTGACTAATCTCCTCCATATAGTTTATTGGAAAATCCCTGGATAGCTGTTGTGATCCACAGGATGTGTAATAAAGAGAAAAAAACCCTTTCTGATTGTTTTTGTGAACTAGCCATTAAGGATAAATTATTCTGTATTTCAGTGAGCAAATTCATATTAGAATGTAAAACACTGCTTACATATATTTAATAATTTTACTTCATGGATTTTGGTCCTAAAGATAACTAATGGATTCACTTCCACATGTTCAGGAGAATGTTACAAACCTTTTAGTCTCAAGGATCCTTTTCCTACTTCTCATAAGTTCCAAATCTGGTTTTGCCAAAGCTGGAATTTGTCAGAAGAAAGGGCATAAAACAGATAAGAAATTAAATTATTCTCATCAGGAAACGTGCCAAAGGAAGTAAGCTTCCCAGGTTCGGATGTGATGGCACTGAGCCCACCTAAATTAAAACTTTACAGCTTCCACAGCTTCTCCATTCAAGGCTATCTTACTTCTTTTATACTACACTGACAGAATACCACCATATTTCCATGATTTGTTTTGTCTGACCTAGTTTAGATCTCTAATTTAAGAAGAGATTAATCCTACTCAGGAATTGATTATTTCTCTTTACTGACTACAAAGGGGACCTAGTTTCACAAATTCAGCAAAGATGTTTTTAACTTCATGGATATTTTATTTAGCAGCATAAATCCATCAAATGTGATGCAGACAAATAATATGCAGAAAATAAAAGAAAAGCCTGTCCTACCAGGATCCTTGTTCTGAAGATAACATGTAGAGATGCTTGATAATGTTTTAGTAGTTTTTTTGGTTTTTCCCTCACTTTGTAATATTTCATATAAGCGGAGGTTTTGTTTCAGAATACCAAGTTATATTCATAAACTAGGACAAATATAGTATATGAGAACTGTTGTTCAGATCTAGAGGTTTGGAGAACCTTATGACTGGCCAGGTTCCAGGAACAGCTGGAGGATTGCAGACACCATTTCCATGAAGTATGACATATCAAATTCTGACTCCACTCTAGAAAAGTCTTTTCACAGCGCTGACTTTTCACTACACTAATGTGTATAAATGCCTCCATAGTTCATTTCTGGTCTGCCATAAAGAAAAGAAGAAGGTCATAATCTCTCAGAAATTATTTATTTGCTCTTCACCAGGATTTGCAGTGCCCAGTATGACCTACAAGTCAATTGTGACAAGATCACTAAGTGTTTGGACACCAAGAAGTAAATCTGTAAGACCTTGGTGTTAGCTGAATAGATCAACTGGAAATGAAGGCCTTACACACACACAGAGTGTTTCCTATGTAGCAGCTGGTTGTTACACATGATGCTAGGTAATGATTTTGATAAGGCTGTTTGTATTGGGGTATGTGATTCTGCTTAATATCAAGGTGATACCAGTCACTGCAAATCACAGTTTAAGTTATGAGCACATAATTGAAGAAGTAAGTGTCATCAAAGGTAAATAAATTGTTGCCAGTCATCTCAGCTAGTATAAATTACTGTCTTTGTGCTTTAACCTTTTCAATCTGTAACTGGAACACATCAATTAAAAGCCCTGTGAAGGTGGTCTGAATATTCCTTTAATGATCTAATGTGTGGCCAATGAATGGCACACTAGTTATGCATTTGTCATATCATGAAAGTTAAACCTTCTTAGGTTTCATAATTTCATGAGATCTTGGCTAAAGCAGTTTCAAGTGCCTCTTAAAGGGTGTTTACTTCTGTCACCTCTCTCTTTGTATTCTACTGTTGTTCTTCTGTCACTTATTTTCTAATTCTGACACATGCTAGTGTCAGAGAGCTTGTTTAGCATGCAGC
>NW_008680935.1:22920-35072 GCF_000695815.1 Acanthisitta chloris | reverse complement strand
CTAGCGTCGGCTAGCTTCTTTTCCTTGCATCACCTCTCCTCTCCTCTCCTCTCCTCTCCTCTCCTCTCCAACGAGGTTGCACAAATAAGTAATCACAGTCTTTGCTTCAGGAATGTATATCAGGCAGCAATCCCTCAGCAGTTCAACCGATCTTTTAAACTCCTTTGTCATTTGTCACAATTATATATGATCACCCATTGATCAATAGAAATAAAAGTAAAATATGTTTCCTGAAGTATGTGGGTAGATGCTTTACAATATGGATTGATTTCTTTAAGCAATCTAATAACTGTTTCTCTTTTTAACTGACTTTCCTAGGGCAAAGCAAGTTACTGCCAAGTATGTCCCAGTTGTAACAATGCCACAGACTTTGACACTGAAACTATGCACAACCAAAGCTGTGAAGGCTGTTGGTTTGGAAGTTGTGGGTAACTTGGTAGTATCGCTAATAGAGTGGGGAAGAATAGCAGGACAGCTTCTCTTCTCATATGGACTGCTGACCATATAACATACAAGAGAGTATCAAATGTTAGACTATGCTATCTAACCCTGCAGCCATACCTAGCCACAGTATTATACAATCTTTCAAAAAAAATCTCAGATAGGTATATCCATTAAAGCCTACTGACCTTGCACACTGGACAGGTCTGTGTGTCTTATCAAGCAATCATACTCCTGCATTAATATTAATGAATTACACAGCACCTGTAAGTCTTAAAGCTATGATTGACCATCATCTCTGGCCTATATTTAGACAAAGATTTGCCACATGGAATTACTGGCATCTGTGGTACAGGTATTGAGTAGTGTGGGCTAGAAAAAAAAAAAAGAAAGATAAATTTTGGACTGAAGAAGATTTCAGCCCTGAACACATTAATTCCTCAGGTAACAGGAAAACATTTGTTAGAGGAATCAGACCTGTTAGGAACTGGACTTTTAGGAAGATATCATAAAGGACTTATAACATGTATTCAAAGAGGGTCAGGCATAAAAGGGACATGGGGGGAAATTCTTAAAAGAAATGTAGCCATTTAAAATATAGGATATGCTTTTGGTAGAACAGACTAAATACGTATTACATTTTTCCCAGCAAGAAGAGTATCCAAGCTTTGGTATTGAATACAGTGTATGAAAGAATTGAAAATTCAATTCAGGAAAATAAAAGTGTCAATGTGTTGTAAAAATAATATCTGTATTTTGTAATGAGGTGGACCAAATAACTAGAGACTGTGAAATGAAGACTTTGAAGATGACTCTCCAGATTTTAACATTATGAATTTATGTACAGAATTAATTGGAGAAAAATTAATATCAAAGGGAAAATCAGGAAAGCAAAATCCAAAGATGAAATAGTTTACAGAACAACAGTTTCTGCAGCAATTTTGCCAGATAATCATAGAATGGCTTAGAATGAACAGATCAGCAAACTCAGATGTGCTAAAAAAATTGTTCCTGAATATAAGGTATTAATTTACAAAGGACTTAACACAGCCAAAAGAGCTTTACTAACATGAAATAATAGGTGAAATTTTACATGTGTGTCTGCAATATTTCAGGAGGAATATCTTAGTCATACCTGTTGGCTCCTAGATGATTAATATTATATATTATACAAGTAGGTTTTTTTCCCAAACTCCAGTGAGAGTTGTAGTTGATTTTAGCACATATGCTGAGAGTGCTGTCTGAAAATCAGGTCCTTTGAAAACTTCTGTGTCACATAAGTATGATATGTTGTTCTGATACCATACTTGTTATAAGAGGTTGACAAATCTGAAAGGCTATAGACGAAAGTTAGTATATTAATTTGCATTACAGAAAACATCTTACAGTGATTAATGCTTAAACCTAAGAAAAAATATTCTGATGGAGTTAAAGCTGAGAAAAGTAAAAAGACTTTTCCACTATTTCCTTTTCTTAAAAGAAAATATCTGAGCTTCTGAATCAATCTCCGAGTGAATTGAGCTGATCCTACAAATAAACATTTTGTGATTGTTGGAGTTCACTCCTAGACATGGTCCCCTTGAACTCAGTAAGGATACTCAACTCAATTGAATATGTGCATAAATGTTTGTATACAATGGAATGTGATTTTAAACATAGATTTCATGCATAAACTGTCTACTCTCACCAAAATAAAAATAGTAAACTAAGAGATACTCTTAGAAAATATAAAGAAGCAAAAATAGTGAAAGCTTTTCATTGATGTGTGGAAAAGCATGGGAAAATGGTACCAGATTATTGCAGTGTTATAACTTTTATAATGATTGATGAAATCTCATTGTAAAGACTGATATTTAAGGAGATGGTACCTAAATACCTGGGGAGAATTGCATCCATGCTGCCATTATTTATATATTAATTTATTAATATAAATTGCTTTCATTCATTGTAACCCATTGTACGTTTCACACTCTAAGGAAACGAATGGGATTTTTAACAGTGTGATTTCAAATTATTGACAAGAACAACTTCAGTGGTAGAATACATTAATTTTATCCAAATCAATTACTACTAGATATTATATGTTTCCAATTAACAATACAAGCATAGATTGTAGATTAAAATTCACTGTAATTAAGATCATTACAAGTAAAACTCTCATGTTACTGTATTTACACTTATTAATTCAGATAGTCATTTCATAAATGTCTATGATCTACCAAGTATGAATGAAATGTAAGCAAACCTAAATGAATGGTTGTGGCTAGCTAATGGTGACTAGTAAATGAGGAGATTCATGTGTGATTACACTTAAAGGCAACACTATGATATTAATGCTAAGAAAGCCTTTTTTAAAACTGAGTTTTACACAAATTATGTTGAATGAAATAAAACAACATTTTAAATCGTTATCCCTATTCTTTGAGCTTAATTTTTTTCTCAGAAAGAGTTCTTTCCTTCTAACAATTTACCACAAAAGCAAGAGTCATTTGTGCTAAATTTTAATCTTGGTGTGGGGTTCAGTTGCCTGATAGCTACATCTAAGTCAGTTACCCTAATCTTCCTTTCAAGACAATGCAAAGAAATAGACACTTCAAAGGCCTGATTCATTTGACCTATTTTAGATGTCAACTTGACATGAATGAATTGCTTCCCAGTAGTGGAACAGATTAAGCAGGAAATCTAAACAATTAGATCAGTTGCAGATGCCTGTAGTGTAGACATCTAACATTAGAGGCAAATGAATAAAGTGCATTTAGAGGCACTTTATATTTTCTTGATCTTCAGATTTTTGTCTCAATATAATTATTTTGTCTACAATGCCCTGATAAAACTAAGTGGAAGATGGTAAAGTATTCCCCTCATATATAAGAAAAGTAACAAAAGGCAAATAAAAATTTCTTTAACTGTGTTGGCAACATTTTCTTACTCTTATCAGTATAGCACTGAAATAATTTTTTAAAGGGTACATAGCAGATTAGGATATGAGCATAGTACTTATCACATAATTTCAAAATAAAGGCAAATTCAGACCTTAACCTCATAGACTTTCTTACTGTGGTATTAATCGTGTTGTAAGGTACTGCTACTGGAGGACAAAGATGATAGCTCTAAATTTAAAACAACTTGGATACACACGTAATATGTTTCATATTGTTCTGCAGCATAGAAAATCTAAAGGCTACATGTGTTAAAGGATTTCACATTGACTTTTAGAAGAACTTTACAAAGTGGTGGACTCTATCTTCTGGCTACCTGTTTAGTGATTCATGTACATATGCAGGAAGACCTCCAGCTCAGTCTGCTAAGCCTGGTTGTTACTTAGAAAACCTAATCTTCTGCATCTTGGGAAGATATTTACCGGAGAAAAGAGTGTAACATCATTGACACCACCATAATGCAGCAATAAATGCCCATCTTCAGAACAGCTTGAATATTTCTACCTGTGAAATCCTTCCTTCTAAATGCCACCAGTATTTAAACACTTCTGTCAGTAGATTTTAGGCACACCCTAGAAAATTTAAATACAGTCATATATTTTAGTGTCTATAAACAAACTACAGAAATAACATCTGTTGATATACATGCCTATTATAAATAAATAATATGAAATGTATTGCATGTGAAAGGATATAATTTGTGTTTTCTCACTTCACTTAATCTAACTATCTTATTTAATACATGAGGTTGCATTGCAGTATCATTTAAGTTACCAATGTTGTCTTAGGTAGTTTTAAATCTCTACTCCTTTGAATACACTCTTAATGCTGCTCTGTTAGAAAGAAATGATTTTGCTCACCTATCTGCACTTCTACTCCTTTGAAATAATAGGTGAATGGGATTATGATATAATCAATATGATAAAGAATATCCAAATGTCAAAATATCCAAATATCCAAACTTGATGTGTTTGTCAAGTACAGCAATAAACACTTATTTCTGTCCAACAGTCCTGGAATCCTCAGTGGGTCATGAAGAGATGTTACAGAAATATGCTGTTGGTCAATTGAAGCCTGTTGCTTTTACAAGGATTTGAATTAAATGCTTGAGGATGGAGATGCAACGTGGTCTATAACAACTTTGAGAGATAGCACAAATAATGTTCCGAAGTTTGGAAATAACTATTACATTAAAAATAACCCAAAACCAAACAGCAGATTCAAGAGGCCAAAGGCAAAAAGAGTAGATACAATGTAAAAGAATGTGACAATGGAAAGTAGAGTGACCTCTCATTACAGAACAGAAATCACTTCTTTCAAAAAGTTCAGCTTCAAAATTATTCATCTTAACACAACATAAACAGGGTTAAATCCATCAGCAGAGCAAACAGCATACATTAACTGAAAATAAAACTACACTAATTTATGCCATTTTTTCATTAATTTCGCATTACTTTTGCTTATTATTGAGGTCCATTGTTTTCTACTTAGTGGTTGTGTTCTTGGTCACTGAGGTTACTAGGAAAAGAAATGAAATTCCAATTTTATTTTCTTTACAGTTTTTTCTTAAGTATCAATTTGTCTTCTTACATTATATTATAGTGAATTTCTCTCTAAGACTTGTGAACCTTTCCTGAAGCATTTTGTAGACTAAAACAATGACTGGTCAGTCTTGTTAGATCTTATAGACACTGCCTTTTAGTAGAGCTGGCATAGATGCTTATGGCACAGTGCCTCTAGGGAAGGCATGTCCAATACATTGGATACGAAGAGGATACAAATTCTGTTTGCCTCCAGCAGACTGCTCAATAGCTGTTGTCCTGACTTTTTCTTATATAATATAAAATGCAGTGTCCAGAATCATTAACTTATGCAACCTTTTATGTAAAAAAAAGAAACCAATAATCAAGCCAAACCAGCCCAATCAATCCCCAAACCCCCCAAAACTACAAAAAAAACCCCAAAACCAAAACCAAAGACCAAACAACAACAACAACAAAACCAAAACGGGGAAAAAAAAGGTGTTTAAATGTTTGAATACATTTTGGTTAATGGCAAGTGCCTACAGGTCAGCTAGCCTCATCCTAAGCATCCAATTCTCAGTGAAGGTTCACAGACTTTACCATGTCCTATTTTTCATCTTTCTGTATAAATAAGAGAGAGCAAAATAAAAGAGGTGGGTTCCAGGGTACACATATGCATGTGTTCAAAAATATATTCCAAGGTTGTTTCCCACTGATGGTCTACACTAGTCAAGTATTAAAGACAAGAAAATGCACACAGATTTTGCAAGCATTCTGACAAGATCGCTGGTACACTTGCAGTGCATAAGTGGCACATATATTTACTATGGAATGATGACTTGTCATTCAGAACACAGAGCCAAACAATCTTTCAGGCGTTATCATTCAGACTGATACCGAAACTGGGTTCTTTCTCATTTCCTTGTGCATTTGGAATATTTTTATGTGGCAGCTGATTCCAGAAGTTTTCACATGAGTCTTCCAAATAGAAGTTTTCTACAGATGAATTCTAGCATATATATGGACTCAAAGTGCTTAGCTAGATTTGGAAGGTCAAGCTTAGTATCTCTTCAGGTTGGAGAGAAAAGTCTCAAATATAGCTCAGAACAACAAAACTGACAGAATAATGTAGAACATTTCTCTTCTTCATTTGCTGTATGTGCAACTCATAATCTTGTCTTTAAGATACAAATGCAAATTTGAAAACAGTTTAACTTTGGTGGACTAAAGTAATTACATTTTCTCCATACTCTATCTTACAGCAAAGAAATTTTCCCACCCTTCCATTACCTTTTGGTGTTTCTGAAAGGCATGTCTATTCTTGCTGGACAAATCATGGGAACAGTATAAAAAGGGGGACATTTGCAACTCCTTTGCAATTCTTAATTTCTTTATGTAATTAACTTCTGAAAGAACAAATGCAATAGGCAAACAATATTTTTAAGTTCTCCTGTATGTTCTCTTATCCCACAAATCTTGTCTGTGGCATGAATCTGTTATTTCACAAGTGAAGAATGGCACGTGCAGGAGAAATATCTTCATCTTGTGATCCAGATGATATGTAGAAATGATGGTCACATGCTAAGCAGGGGAGAACAAGTTCTTCCTGGTGACAGTCATCAAGGTTTAGAAGGGGGAAATTAGGAGCAATCTGACTGTTTTTTGCTTGAGACTGGGTGTCCTTCAACGTCTCCACTAGTAAGCAGCATGTTTGCACCATATCCACAGATGGAGTGGCAGAGCTGATTTCATCTTTTGTCCCCCGACAAGGAATTTTAGCTAATGGAGCCAGAGCTTTCATTGCAATTTGACCTTGAAATGACACAGTGCCACACAACCAGATGACTCGAGTCCCAGTTTGTAGATGTTTCTTTCTTCTTGTATCATATAAGCTTAAAAAACTGTCTTTCATTTTTTGGGGGCACATGTAAACCCACTATTTCAAAACTAAAGCTGATATTTCTTGAGGATACTTTATGTCTTCTACCCCTTAACTATACATTCAGCCAAATTTTGTGAACCTGAAGAGACAGCTTGTCATTTAGATACTCTGTCATATCAACAAGCTCACAGTACTGGGGGAAAATTCCCTTACTGTTCTAATATTTTATTTTTACTTTCTCCCATAAACAAACATCAGTTGTTGAAATCCCGAAACTAACAGTAAAACCTCCTTAGAAATAAGTTCAAAAATCCAAAGCTAGGTGATTAATGTTCTATTTTATGTTCTTCCTACAGCAAAAGACTCAAGGCATCCTTAAATGAATTTTCTATATTTAATTCAATACACAGAGGTGCTGGTTTTTTATTGCAGTTTCTCTGTGTAATCCAAATTTGTGTCAAAGTGTTTCTGTCAGTCCTGTCTCATGGAAAATGGAAATACATATCTTTGCTTGCCTTCTGAATAAACTGAAAATATTGTGCTTCACAGCCCAGGCCTGAAGTATATTTCACTTCAGTGCAACAATACAGATATGTGATATTTATTGCAATACCAAAGCCAAACTTATTTAACAGAAGGAGGGATACATAGAAGATGGAAATCAGAGAAGTCATAGGATATGAGAATAATTCAGATTGAAGGGGACCTCAGGAGGTTGATGATCACATCACCTGTTTAAGGAAGATCATCCAGAGACATAGACAGGTTTGCCTGGAACTTCATTTAGTTGGATCTTGAAAATCTCCAAGGACTGACACTGCGGAATTTCTCTGGGGAGCTTGTGCTGCTGCCTAGCTGTCCTCATGGAGAAAGTGTTTCTCAGTATGATTTTCACTGCAGTTTGTGCATGCTTTCTCTTTTCCTTCTGGAAATCATCGCTTCGAAAAGTCTAGCTCTGTCTTCTTGTGAACCTCCCTGTAGGCACTGGGGAGATACTGCTAGGTCCTACAAAGCCATCTCTGCTCCAGAATGAACAAACGCAGCTCCCACAGCCTTTTCACAGGGCAGGTACTCCAGACTCCACTACCTTGGTGGATCCCCCTTGAATTCTCCTGAACTTATCAATGTCTTTTCTCTATTAATGGGCCTGAAACTGGATGTAGTATCAATCCATCATCTCATGGAGTAAACAGATCTCATCAGTAGGAAGCATTATCTCCTAAGTGTCCATGTCCTTAATTTCCATCTCCTAAATGTTACCCTATTTCTGTATTAATTACTTATAGAGCCTTTAAAATATTTTGAAAATATAATTGAAATAATTGAGGTAGAAGTAATTATTTGCCTCAATATTTATAAAAATACTGCAATTTAGGTACCATGACAGAGTCAGTCAGAATTTTTTAGTGCTAAAAGCATGAGCCTCTACAACTTGAGTAAATGGGCACCCTATAGTGTTGCAAAATATTAGGATCTCAGGGGATAGCTGTGACATTCAACACACTTTTCATTTCATTTCTATCAGACAAATTATCTGATCTAGCCACTGTGTGGTCTCTGTTAGAGGCAGGAAGACACTATCTTTGTAAGCTTAGATTTTTCTCTCATTTGCATTAGCAAGGATTTTATCGATATTATCTGCTCAAAAATCATGCTGTGAGTAGTCCATTTGTTTTGTTGTCATTTTATCTAAATCCTTTCTGAGTATTCAACTCTTTCTACTGAAATAGTACCAAGACCAGTGCTTGAAATATGTGAATATGCAAATGTATGCAGTCAACATTAACACTACAGTGGAAAACAGCTCAGGAGCTGCTGCTCTGCACAGTATGAACCTATAAGACACAGCAGCTGCAGGTTTTGACCACTCTTGAAAGTTGGAAATGGAGAGGAGCTTTACTTTGTGCAGAGATGCAGCTCCAGCTTCTCCCTGCCATGGCACCACCTTCCATACCTGCATACTTACAAAAATGATACACCACCAACCAGTATCTTCCATCCGCCATGGAAAGGGGAATCATACCCACAGTTTACCTTGGTTTGACCACTGTATGTCTATGTACAACTATGAGAAGAAGCTCAAGCCAATTCTATATTTTATTGTTTCATGCTCATAATGAAAGAATTACATCTTATGCAGCAACAAAGTATCTTGCATTGCTTTTCTATTTGGAGTAGAGTAGATCTAGATGGCCAAATTTGAGTCACAGTTATCCAGACTATTATTCATAGCAAATTAACTTGAATTCAGACTTGGAACTGCTGTATGACTTTGGCCAAGAAATTTGCTTTCTCCTCTATGAAACTGTCATAGAATAATTTATGTTGGAAGGGACTCCTGGAGATCATTAACAACCCTCTGCTAAAAGCAGGACCAGCTTTGAGCAGGTTGCCTTGTCTGATCAAGTTCTGAATCTCTCCAAGGAAACTCTCTGCCAGAAAAGTAGACTTAGCAAACTGCCTCTTGGGGTCAGAGAATTTAAGACTTAAATATAGGGAAAATAAAAATAAATTGCTGATAATTTTGGTTATATTAATGGCCACTTCATGGCTAAATGTCTGAATTTGTTTTATATGGTTAGACATGGCAAGGTTATTACTGTGATTGTCGTGGAGAATAAATCACGTATCTTGTATATAGTTGACTGGAGAAGAGAAAATGTGCAAAAGTAAATTTGAGAGATCCTGTGAGTAAAGATGGTATGTCAAAGTCAAGCAACTAATCAGACTACATACCCTAAGGTATATCAATAAATCAAGCTGTCAGGAGCGCTCCTAATGAAGGACCATTTGTGAAAGCTTTACCTTTACTGTCTTCAGCTGGTATTCAGCAAGTGAATAACTGCCATGTTGCTTCCAAAACAAAAGGCAAGAGTCAAAAATAAAGAATGTGTTTTTAAACATCTTCAGGTATATTAGAATGTGATAAATAAATTATCATTCCAATCACCTACTATAACTTTAGTGTAACATGAACTACAGGATTTTGTTAAATTAAATACTGCTTAAAACAGATACCTCATCAAAAAAAGAGGAAAAAAAGGAAAAAAAAATATTCTCTAGCCAAAATCTTTCACTGGTTATTTTTTTCTCTCTGTTAGGCTGCAGTTTATTCCTTATGAAAGACATTACCTTTAAGTTTCAAATTCTGGATTTTGTTTCTTCTTCACCTGCTAAATTAAATTTTTATTGTTTATGTATCAGTGCCTCAGTAATCATTCTTTGTAGAGCTAAACAAAGCATTTCATTTTTTTAGGAGAAATTCAGGCTCTTTACTCAATCCTCTAAATCCTCTCCCATTCATCAACATCCTTTTTAACTTGTACACCCCAGGGCACAATTTCCAGGATGGAAAGGAGGATCAGGAATCTTCATACTGTCAGAGTGGAAGAGTGACCACAATTTTTAAGAGTTACAATAAAATGGAAGCTGAAATAACTTGAAATCATCATTCACTTAGAACAGAAGTGCCATGGCCATGGAGAGGCAAACTGTCACCAAGGGCTGATCCATAAGGTAATGTGACCCATGAAGGAGCAACAAAGAACACAACCCCAGGAAATACTGTACTGCATCCTAAAGCTAATAGGTGCCAATAATACAAGATCCTTTCATGCTTTCAGACAAAAGAGCTCAAGATTCTGACCCTTCTAAGTCTCAGATGAGAAATACTGCAGACAGACACAGAAAAGGAAACAAACTTCTGCTTAAAACTTACAAGAATTTTTTCTTGTGAACTTTATTGTTTTGAAGCCAAAGGAATTCTATGTGAGCGATTGAACTTCATGGCAAGAGTTGTGTCCTTTAGACTTCGTGCAGGGTGGCAGAAGCTACATGGCAGTCCAGTTCTTTAGAAATTTCTGTAGTTTTCAGCAGACTTATGAAAAGGAGTTGTAATTACAGGCACAGAGTAAACAGAATGCTGTGTAGCAAGAATAGGTGGATTTTTCTTGATATTCCTCTCACAGAAATAGAAAGAGGACCTCATAATCATTAATTCTTAGAACTTTTTTTATATTGTTCTCATGAAAATCTTCATAGGAATTGCAGCTTTTGTAAGTATCAAGCTTGCAGGAGACAGTATACTAAATTCAACATTTTTTCAACTCCAGTCTAGATTCTGAAAGAATCAAGGATTCATTTTCTGATAGTAAAGAAGTTTGACGTCAAATTTGTGTAGGAGGATCAAGTCCCTTGAAAGTTCAGAGTAACCTCAAGATGCAATCACAAACATTTCTTGAGGAGGACAAATCATTTAAGATTTAAGTCAAGCAAATTTGAAGGCCAACATTAGGCAATGACCATTACAATACTTTACAAATTCTGTGGTTCAAATCTCCTTCACATGACATATTCCTCTACGAAGCGATTTGCTTCTTAGCATTGAAATCTGTCCTTATTATCTGGCTCAGCTGCTGCCTTATAAAACCTTGAGCAAACATGGCCCAATGGATAGAGAGAAAGAGTCAACAGCATAAAAAGATGGCAAATAAACCAGTCATATATAGAGTGGCATTAAGTACTCAGAATTTAAAATCTATGCATACGTGTATATGTGTATATATATATGTACATGTGTCTATATTCATATTTATCATCTAGATAAAGCATATGATTGTATTTTAAATACACATGTATGCTTATATATGGCTTCTGTGACATTTAATTAGTTGATTAGCAACAACTTAAACATGGAGACTCTTTACACTAATCTGAGCTCACACTTTGAAATCCAGACCTATGTGCATAAAATGTGATGTAGAAAAGAAAAGGAGCAAACTGTTGATTTTAGGCTATCCAACAGATTACAGTAGAGCTGAAAAAGTGATGTCATACCATGGCAAAAATATCTACAGGTAGACTGAAAGTCTGAATTTAGACATTGAGATGCTGCAGAGAAAAGAATAAAAGAATGAAATGATACATGCACAATGGTCACTGCAGAGAGATGGATTACTATATGCTTGCTTTCTTTTAGGATGAATTTTGTGAGATATGGAGCTCAAGATCAGGGGAAAAATCCACTGGTATAAATTCATGAAACATTATGCTCTGCGAATTCATGCAAATGGAATATGGGTTCATAGCCCTTATGACTAGCAGAGGTTTCTTTCTCATGATAGTTATGACAACAACACATAGCAGTTCAAGATGAAAGGAAAATTACTGAAAAATACATTAAGAGACTTCCTAGTGTTACTTTAATGCTCCCAATGCTGCTATATTTATTTAATACTTGGCTAAAAGCACAGTTTGAGCTGACATTGCTTGAAAGAATGAACAGCTGAAAAGTATAAAAGAAGAGTGTTTTTGTTGTTATTGGGGTTATTAGAAACATTTTTGCCTCAAGCTTCCTTTAATATTTTC
>NW_008680935.1:5199-22899 GCF_000695815.1 Acanthisitta chloris | reverse complement strand
GAGTGATAGAAGAGGTGGGAAAGAATCATAACTTGGTGAAGAAATGATGCAACTTTTTCTCTCCAGTCATGTTTATAAGTGTGTGAAAGGAGAATGATTGGTTCTTCACCTTTTTCAATGCAAAAAGACATAATGAGAAGAGGAGTAAGCCATAAACTAAACATACAGAGCAGTCATAAGAACCACACCTGGTCAGTCACACTAATTGGCAAGGGCAAGTGAGATTGTGAGAACACTTATTCCATCAAGGTTGTCTGTCAGCAGACCTTGTTAACTGGGAAACTAAAGGAAAAGAAGGAAACCAGAAAAAGAAATCTACAGAGACACAGACCAAACAAATGTGGATAAAATGTGGACAAAATGAGAGGAAGTAAACCTCAGCAGTTACACTAATTGATGGACTATTAAGAAACCACATGCACTACTTCAAGGAAGATCAACCTGGACTTTGCAACAGATAAGATTGTAAACCAGGGGAACCAAGACAGGCAGGGGTGCAGGAATGGACAGAGTTGTACAAACCCATGGGGAGTGTGCAGCAGAAGGGGGAACAGGGATGAACAAAGAGGCAGTAAATATAAAATGGTATAAAAGGGGTTGGTCATGCATAAGACAGGCCCAGTCAATATGCTTGTTTGGCTGAGCCCTGTGCCTGTTCACTGCAGTCTCATCTTCTTACAGCTTCTTATCAAACATTTTCTTTACTACCTCTTTGTACAATCTCTCTCTCATGCATATATATGTGCTGTAAAGACTAAGGGCCAGCTACTTGTGACACCTCTGTGTGTGAGTGAAACCTGGAGCCAGCAACTGGAGCCAGTGGGGTCTTTAACCTCCAGCTGCTGGGGCAGCAATAGAGGTTTTGTGGAGGTGAGGCGGTGTCAGTGTGTGTGTTCTCCAAACCAGCTACTGAGAGCAGAGGCAAATGAAGTGAGTGAGGAGGGGCTCTGCACCAGTGGCTAGAATTGGACACTGGTCACAGCCCATGTCCCAGGTCATGGCTGATATGGGAGCAAGTGTCCTCAAACCTGATATTCATGGGGCAATATTCACTAGCAAAATTCAAGCTTGACTGTTTGCTTCTGGACCAAGGTATCAGGTGGCATGGGAGCCACCCTAGTTCACCCAGGGGTATGCGTGAATATCCAGCACCTGAGGGATGAGTGTGTGAGTATTGCATGTTTGCCAGTGAGCATCAAGCTGAACCAGATGGCTAGTAGGGGTCCCATGAAGTAGAAAAAGGGGCCTGAGATCTGTGCAGGGTGGACAGAGAACCTGTGATGATTTGTAAGGAATCTGAAAATGTGAGGATAGCTAACCACTGGAACAGGCTTCCTAGAGAGGTGGTCAATGCCCCAAGCCTGTCAGAGTTTTAAGAGGCATTTGGTCAATGCCATTCATAACATGCTTTAACTTGGCCAGCCCTAAATTGGCCAGGCAGTTGGACTAGATGACTAGTTGGACTAGATGACTAGTTGGACTAGTTGTAGGTCCTTTAAAACTGACATATTCTATTCTATTCTATTCTATTCTATTCTATTCTATTCTCCTGTGATGGGTGGGACTTTATTCCCCCAGGCCCTGTCTTGAGATCCAGGGACTCAAGAGAGGTGAGGAGATAAATTGCCAATGTAAAACCAAGGCAAGAAAAGTTGTGGGATACATGAGCTTTCTCTGTGTCAGTTCTCACCAGATTCCCCATTTCATTTACAATGTTTATAAATTATCTCAAACAATTAACACTCAATTAGTTGTGTCTGGCCTCCTTTTATAGAAAAGGTAGTAATGTGAAATAATATTCTTTCCCCTCGCCCAAATATAGAACATGGTAGAATTTGAGAACACTTATATAAGTGGTAATCACTTTTCTGCTCATACTTCAATTCCAAATGCTATAGACCTTTCTTATTTTACTCAAAGCTCTTGTGGGTAACAATGACTGGAAAACTAGAAGACAGCTAAGAAGCTGCCCTGGGTAGCACTTTAGCACTATTTTATTTAACAATGTATATACAGAAGATGGAAAAATCACCTAACAAGAAGTTCAGTGTGAATATTCTGGAAGTGCCAGATCAGACCAAACACTGTTTCAAAGAGGAACTGTCTTTCTGCCTGTCTTACCTTCCTCCAGGCAGCTCTAGTTTCTGCGTATCATTGCAAAATGTTTCCACTATTTTTCTTTAAATAAAATATGTTGTAGTGCAATCTACTTATTGAGGCTGAGATTAACATAGCTCTTTCACACCTTCAACCCCTTTTTATCTTAATATGTGTTCTTGAAATGAGAATTATGAGATAGCATCCACAAGAGTTTCCATGAAAGAGGAAAGGAACAATATGAGTTGTGTAAACTAAAACTGTTCTACTTTTACCAAGAAAACTATGCAAAGAACCTGCATAAAAGTAAATAGAAGTTTCATAAATCAAACCATAAGTGCCTAAATGCATTCCCATTTCAAGCAGTAATTTAAAGAGTTGAAGCAGAAACACTGTCTTTGCAGCCATTATAATTCAAACACTGAAACTTGCAAACCATTTTTTATAGCCCTTTTTCAAAATGCCTATGCTTAATGTACAGAAGTATTTCTACTTTTGGCAATTTGTGCTATCAGAGACATACAAACAGTGAATGTAATGTTACTCCCAGTAGGTACTTTCCTTGGAGGTTATGTCTGTAAATTATATAAAAAATACTATTTCTATAATTGCTTCCACCTTAATTTTAGGTGCCATATCATGTAAATCTCTCCCAGCCTTAATGTTTGCTCCTCACATAACTTACATGAAAACAGCAAATAAAACCTTTCTAATGGAAAAACAGTCCATGGATATAAATTCCAGATTGCATGTCCCATAGACATCATAACATAGATCACATTGAGATGTCAGATGTTCACTAATGATTTAGTTTGGGAACCAAGTTTCAAGACGTTGCCTGTTGGTTTCCGTCTTGAAAATCAATGTCACTAGTTTCAGCTGTCCCCTTTGTGCATAGACAATAATTATCAGCACTGAAGAGACTGAAATGTCTGTGTTCAAATCTTTTCCCACATATTCATTTTTACCAGGGCATTCCCAGGAATTTGTATGAGCAACTGACTTAAATGGAAAAAAAAAATTAAGAAATTATGGATGTACTGGTAACAATAGTGAGAAGATTTTCAAAAAGTCAGGTTACTCAAGGAAAATTGTTTCTATGATGTCTGTTTCTCCCTTCTGGAGTTCTACAGCAAGTTCTTTTTTTCATTTTAGGATCAAAGTCCAATACTACTCTTTTACCCCCACTGATTTATTAGAATGTGCTTTCCATCTGCTTTGTGACATTGTTATAGCATGGGCCATTGTGTGCCAGTAGTGTGGTACTCACAACGAGCAATGTATCAAAACCTCACATGAGTTTGCAACTCACAAACTGTTAATTCCCCGAAAGGTGACCCAATTTGTCAAACAAAATGACTGCCTGATTGTACTAACTCCAGTATAAATATTTCATTTCAGTATTAAGGTAGATTTGAGCAAACCCAGAAGTAAATCCTTTGGAATTTAAAACATTTACAAAATGAAGACTTACACTCCAGCATATTGCAGCACTGACCTAGTTTGCATGCATTTTCATAGCAACAAGAGACATACCATTAGTCTTTGCTTTAAAGATATCAGTCATAATTACTATCTGGAAACAGTATCAGTTACAGTGGATGAAAGCATTTTAGACCATCAGTAGTGAAAGCATGGAGTTATATGACAGATATCATTTACAGATTTTTCAGCTGCTAAATCACAATCAGTATTTCTTGCTTTTAGAAAGCATTTGATTTGGGTTTTATACATCAGCAACTGATTCACTTGCCTTGACTGTTTTTCATTAACTGAGAGAAGAATAAACAAGGACATATATGCAATGTTTGAGAAAACTCATCATATTTCAGGATAGTCAATAAGATTAAAATAAAAAAAGAGGAATAAAACTTGGCAGCCCTGACTAACTGAAGTAGGCTGCTGAATGCTGCCTTCATTGCAATTCACTGCCACACAGTGCTAGGCTCTAAATTAATAAAGTCTGAAGATAAGAATTCTTTGTAACTGATCTAAAAAGCTTGGCTACTTTTTAAAAGAGAAACCATTATGCATTTTACAGATCACCAAACATTTTTGTAGGAATTGAAAGGACTGAAAAACAAGCTTATTGGATAGGATTGCAAATTTAATGGATGTACAAGACAACTGATGTGAGGAATCATTATTTCCAAATAGAATTACTCCTAAAACGATGAGATACACAATTTTAGGCACTGGAATGTGTCTAAATGTATTACTTAGAAAAACATATGCACCCTGTCTCAAAAAAAAAAAATCTGTTTGGTAGGGCTCTCTCCTACCAGAGAGATCATCTTTTTCTGTATGCCATGCAATTTCTTTACACAAGCATATGTTACTTTAGAAGATAATATATGACTACCATGAAAATGAATGATAGGACACTTACAGGAAAGATGAGGAGGGACTCTTTATCAGGTAGGACAAGTGGCTTTAAACTGAAATAGGGTAGGTTTAGATTAGCTATTAGGAAGAAATTCTTTCCTGTGAGGGTGTTGAGGCACTGTAGCAGGCTTCTCAGAGAAGCGGTGGATGTCCCATACCTGGAAATGTTCAAGGCCAAGCTGGATGGGAATTTGAGCAACCTGGTCGAGTGGAAGGCACTCTTGACAATGGAAGGGGTATTGAAACTAAATGATCTGTAAGGTCTCTTCCAATCCAACCATACTATGATTCTGTGATATGACTGTAACCAGTCCTTAAAATGCTCTATTTTCAAAATGCTCATCACCTCGATTAAAATCATAGAATATCTCAAATTAGAAGGTACCAATAAGGATCATTGAGTCCAACTCCCACAAAGTATCTTATTTAAATTTATTTCAACAAGCATTTTATTTAAATCAAATAATGTACCTGTGATGCCAGGAAAGTAAACATTTGAATTTCATTCCCTTTCCTTTAAGTTTGAACAAATTTTATACATACTTTAGTATTATGTCTCTTAAAAATACTAAGTCAAATTTGCTGCTAAATAGAGTGGGAATAATTTCATATGGTAGTTTACTGTCATTCTTAAAAGGTCTGTGTAAAGCATGTTTCTTATTGTGTTATTGGTCTGATACGTGTGCATGCCGTTGTTGTCAGGTAGATACACTGAACAAGGATGGTTTATTGGCTGTGGATCTGTTTAAAGAGAAGCTGTGTTGAAGAGCTAGGGTGGAAGAAAGGGAGGGAGTTTAGACCATCTAGCACTGCAACAGTGTTAGTTTCACTATAACTTCGTATGTGGCCTTCCTTATTCATCAGATTGTTTTCCTATAACTCAGCTTCAGCAACTGAATAACTAGAACAGAATTTTAAAGGTGTAGTGTCATAGTTTTCAGAAAAAAATAGTAAGGTCATTATAATGGTATTTCAGTCTTTGTATCGGGTTTTCTAATTTTGCAAATTTAACAATAAAGAAATACTTTGAAGAACAGTCTTATCCATAAAAACTGTCATATAGGCCTTTAGTTTTGGCAATGCTGAGTCAGGTTTCACCATATTTAAGTATATATTGCATACAGACATTAATTTCTTATCTTTTTAGTATAGGAGTGCAAAATCAAATTTGAAGTACTCAAAATGCTGCGGTAAAAACTATTGTACTTCACTATAATAGGATATTCTTAGCCAATGTATAGAAAATAATTTGATTATATTAAAAAAACATGTTTCATTGATACCAAAACATATTGCTTTTGGATTTTATCACAAAAGAAATAATAAATAAGAACAATTTTGAATTAAAAAAATGAAGTGCTTAAATCTCCTGTGTCACTAATATCCCAGTATTTAAACATCTTTTGTTCACATAGTACAGAAATATGTATATTTTAGAGAATTTGACCAAAATATGTAGCTAAAATCTTTATCCTGAACACAATCCCAGTGATTTAGAGTGAACCGCTGGCAATTGCAATTGGTAGGATGAAGTGCTTAAAAGATTGGCTCCACTATTGAGATTGCCACAAGGCAATCTTGAATTGAGAATACTTAGTATCTTTTGTTCAGTTAGCTATGATTTTATTACCAGTATTTCAGTTCAACTTTTACATTTACTGACAGATTTTATCTTGGATACTTTCACATTTTTTTAGCAGATCTGATTTTAATGAGGTAACAACAGTTTTAAGACTTAATTAAAAATTAATAGAGGTGCCACTTTCCAATATCACAATACTACATGTTACCAGACCTTATATAACCAGCAGTGAAACAGAGAAAAATCTTAAAAGAGTTCTTATTCATGCTTGAAATTTGTTGTGGCTAGTGATGACCATATCCTAAGGTTTTCTATATTTCTGGTGCTCTAGTATTGGCAGATCAATAGTCTTTCATTTTAAAACTGTAAAGGAATATAGCAGGCAGGGACAGGAAAAAAACCCAGTGGAATTCAGAAGATATGACTGAATAAAGGATGTATTAGAATCTCAAAATCTTGCAGTCACCAACCAAAACACAGGTCACAGTTAATCTCTGTTATATTAATGAGTAAGGGAGAGAGTTGAAAACTCATAGTAAAAACAATGTGAATAAATGACAAGTATTTAAGTAGAAATGCCATTCCAGGCATTAATCCAAGGAGAACCTGTTTCAATATAGTGTGTTCTGCAGTAATAATTTAAAAGAGAAAGCACTGAATTATCAGAAGTTCCTACTCGATGTACTGTAACAGTTCTCCATGCAAAGTCTTGACCCACTTTGCTTATGAGAGCTAATGGAATAGCAATTTATGTTATTTAGCATGAAGACATATAAAATTTTTCTAATTAAAAATATCCATACTGCCAATGGATATTTATACTGTCAAGAAATCCATCCATAATTACCAACATGACAGATATAACTACTGTGATTAAGAAGACCAGATCCTGTTTGATTTACTCCCAGCTTTAGTTAAAAATAACTACATATTCATTTATTCTGTTAAGGATGCAGCTAGTTATGTATGAAAAAAGCAGACTAGAGAAGTTATTGAATAAGGACAAGGAAGGAAACTGAGCTTAGGAGCCTGGAAGTGTGAAATGTGAGACAGAGGAACTGCAGGCAATGAAACAAAATGAGTGCATGGAGACTAAAATAGAGCTAGAAAGATGCTACTATCGTTTTTAGTCAAATAGAAGCTTTCCATAAGAAAAGAAATCACAAAAGTGGATCAGTAGCTTAATCGATAGTAGGAGAGAGATCTGAAACCAGATGCAGGACTGAGATATGACTGATAGAAAAAACTGAGAAAAAGATTGTTCAGAGTGATGAATAGGAAAGTGATCAGTTCTGGCTCTGCTAAGCACTGGGGAAAAGCAGCTTCTCATGAGCTCACATACAGTTCCCACATTACTGGATATTTTACATTAATCTCTCATGTCTTGGTTTTCCATTTATAAAAAGAGATAGTAATAACTACTCAGTTCACAGGGACACTGTAAAAATAAATGTATTAATGTTCATGAAGCACTTAGATGCTGTAATGATGAGCACCATAAAAAGCTTCTGAGGAAATTAATTTCATCTTTAGAGTAGGTTTTGAATAGCCTGAATTAATGAAGGCAGGGGACTGTGCACTGAACAATAGGAAATAGAACACTGTTCTGTAAGTGAGCAGTAATTCTTCTGTGACCTGAAAGAGTCTAGTGGGTCGAATGTAAAAAAAAAAAAGAAGATCTGTATGGTAGGACTCCTGCATTCAAGGCGAAATTCAGATTGCATAGACAATGATAAATTCTCCATCCTGTAGCTTGGATGTTTGACCTTGCTTCTCTAATAAAATTTACTCTAATATATAATGTGTAGTTAGACACACAGTATACAAGTTCCCAACTTAACGCATTTTCTTTTAATTAGTGTGGTGTATGATGTGGGTAGGTAGGTGGGTTCAGGATTTACATATTTATAGAATCCTGAGGATATTTTTACATATTTCCATGCTTGATGAGATATAGGGCTGAAACCTAATTAAAGGGTTTGTTTGGGTTCTTTTTATATTGTTTAGCTCTGTGGGGGTGGGGGGTTTATACAGAGGCAGGTTACAATACATTTTATAGAGAGGATTTGCTCCTTTTTGTATATGTATCGTGCTCTATGAAACCAAATCCTAATACCTGGCTTTACAAACCAGTACAGAAGAAATCATGAACTTCTGGGTCATCATCACGACATGGTGGTCATCTGAAGATGATTTTGATGTTATCATTGTGGCTAGTGAGAAATTATTCTTTGAGATTGTTTTGATTTTATTCTCAAAATAATTAAAAGAAATGATATGCAAACTGACAGTTATATTACCATGTTCATGATTTTGAGTGCCAAACATTATAAATAAAATATATAATTATTTAGTTGAGAATACAACATTCATGTTGACAATGCTTCCCATCTTTGCAGTTTTAGGTAATTTAATTAGTCGTTGTGATGTGAACACTAATGAAAATATCAAGAAGAACAAAGGACAAATTTGCCATGGAATAGTACACTGTTCTGAAGTTGTGCCACTGAAGTACTGAATTTTCTTAATAGAGCTCCTGGATGTTGTAGGAGCCTCAGCTTTTAGGAACTAGTGCATTTTAAGTGTGAATTTACTTTTACCATTCTTGTCTTTGCCCATTCTCAAACTGAATGTCTGTCTTTCTATTTCTAGTATCTCATGCTCCATATGGAAACAGATGTTTAAACTACATTGTCCCTACAGGAAACCAAAGAAAGGCAACCATTGAAATTGGGATCATATGTAGATTAACTTTGATTCTATCCTATCATCTTTTCTTTTTACATTTTATTAACCTTGCTAAATAGCTTATCTGTATTTCTTTTAATTTCCTTTGTCAGGCTAACTCAGCTTGACTTCTGCTAATTCTCACTTTATCCATATGTTTCACAACCTTCCAGATGTTTTCTTTGATGATCAATCTCCTTCATTCATTGCAGGCTGTTCTTAAACTTCTTCTGCAGCGTTATTAACTAAGCTAGAACTCAACTCTTCTAGAAGGCTTTCTCCCAGAGTTCCAAAGCATTATCAAAAGTGACTACATTGCTTTTATATTGAGTGTTGTTCCTGAGCAGGTCACTTAAATGCTCTGTCCAGTTCTCTCTTCTTCCCTCCCAAACCTGTGCTACTCTTTCCTTTGTACTTTCACAAGTACCTGTGCACCTGTGTTTATGAACAGAAGAATAACCTATCAGACAACTTTATTTTTCAATGTGATCAGGAGCCTAATCTGCTTCTCAGGAAAGCCATACTACATCTGTGTCAGGACAATGGAGGGAGCATAATGAGGGCAGGAATACCATGGTAGCACTACAGATACCACCCAAGAAATTTCAGGTAAAACTATACCTTTTATTTGAAAGAATGTAAAGTACTGCTCACCACAATATGCCACACCTGGAAGGCTGCAGGTAGAGAGATGACACTGCAATTGTCAAAAGTCAGAGTTACAATTTGCAAAGGAATTGTAGAAAGTGTTGTCTGGTCATAGCACAAAACTCCTCTTCAGTCTTTCAAAATTTCGTCTGTTTAGCAATGCTACTCTAATTACTGTCATCTATATTTAAATGCCAAGACTAATGATACATTAGCATGATAGATTAGATTGTGAAAGATAGGTGAGTAGGTTATAGGTAGGTTAAACACCAGCCTTCCAGTCCTGCAGAGAAATGAACAATGCTTAAATGAGAAGTCAGTAGAGGTACTATGCATCTTTAAATGATTGTTGTAATTACATTTCAAACTGTGTCTCCCTACATGACAGACTTCTTTTCATTCTTCCACAGAACACAAAACATAAAATGTATTGTTTAAGGTACATTTTCAGAATAAAAGACTAAGCAGAACTTAAACCTCAGAATAGTTTTTTGGCATCAAAACCTATGTAGCAATAAATTAACTTGCCAAGATTAATAAATCTCATTCCATTTGAATTCTTCAAAATAATCATAACTTTTTGTGTTTGATGGATACAAGGATCAATGAGATTGAAGCTATGCCTATGTGCATTTCAAGTGGAATGAGATAACAAATGTTGCTAAACGGAATACATCCAGAATTGATACCCTTTTCTGAAGCTAGTAACTTTTTATAAGTATCAAATTTGCACCGTATTGATGCATAGTCCCTAATTAGGAATCTGATCTCAACTTCCCAAACTGCTTTCATTCTAATACTAAGATGTAAAAGAATAAATGTTTCTGGATTGCTGCTTTAGAGCTTCCTGACTTTGGTTCTCTTCGGCTTAGGTAATGTATGATTTCATCACAAAAAAGTCAAATGGGTGAAGAAACGAATGAGTTGTTTGTAAGGACACATACAGAGTAACCAACTTCTTTTGAAGAATAAGAAAGTCCAATATTTTTGCCTTTGTCTGTACTAGTATAGGGAAAAGTATTGAAAAATAATCTCCTGCACTGGATTTTCATCACAGACAGCATCACTGTATTAGAAAAGTCCATGGGATTCTTTGGTGGGACTGCAGCCTTCTCCAAGACAATTCTTGTCACACTTTGGGTGTTAGCAGAGGTGACTGGGGGCCATTCTCAAAAGACAGTTTAGAGGTACTCTTGTCTTGGAAGGTAAAAGAGTTTAGAATTATAGATGTGGACCTTTCCATATGATTTGTTCTCAATTCTAGGAAATGCTTAATTTACTAGCATAGATATAGACCCCCTTTTGGAATTGACAAAATACTGATTTGAGGCAACAAAGAAGATAAAGAGAATTCCAGGCCCCCACACCCACTTTGTCTTCATGAAAGAAAGCATCTGTTTTTGTAGATAGGAAAGAATTGGGTTTCCACTGCTCTTTAAAGTGAACTAATGGAGATATGGCAACTGGTCTTCAAAAGCTGATGCAGCAATGGAAAGATAGAAACTGACTGCAATTCTCAGACAGCTTCAGAAGAACTGAAAGGACAGAAACTCACAGCAAGTCTACCAGAGCTATTACAGACGAGTGGCTGTCAGTAGAGTCAGGGGACTGTTTTTGAAGACATTCTGTGGAAGGGGAGTTCAGGAAAAAAGTTGTGCATTTTTTTTTCCCAAAGCTTTCAATGGATATAATTCCTGAATACAGCTGAACTCCCATAAGGTTTACTGTCTGGCAATACTCATTAATGATTTGATTGGAAATGTGAACACCAGCTAATGATTCGTTAGTTTTGCCATTCTTTCAGAAAGAGCAGATGCAGTATTCATAGTTTTAGGTGACCTCCTGATTTCATTCATTTTCCAGACTTGCTTTCACACTTGGATTAAAGATTCACCCATGTAAAGCAAGGTTGAAGGCAGATTTTCAAAGATTCACCATAGCCACAGTAGTGAACTCAGATTTATCTTTTCCAACAGGAAAGTTTCTTTGAGATATGCTGGTTAAAAGGAGATGTAATGGGTTCTGCTAATTTTAAGTCATGAAGTTTATTATTGTAAGGAATGAATTTATTATTGTATTATTCACATTCAGGAAGAAAGGATCAAGAAATGAATGACAGAAGGCTTAATTAAACCTACTATGTGTCTGTCATGATGACATTATGGCAACAAATCTATACAGACTGTTTCAACTCCTGCTTTAGAAAACCTCATGTTTAACAGACACAAAAAGTGTGCTTAATTTTAAGCATGCACATCATCCAATAAACTTCAAAAAGATTATGCAAATTTTTTAAGATAAAATACTTTCTTAGATGAGCCAAAGTTCTTGGCCTCTTGCACCACTGAACTTAGCTATATAAGCTAAATATCTCTATAAACAATAAAGTATCACTACAACTACAATACAAATAACTTGGTTTTCCAAAGCTGAAACTAAAAAAAAGCTATAATTTTAGTGAAAACTTATTTCATCATTTTATATGAAAAACTATACATATTTTAGTGGGTTTTTTTTAGCCAAAGTTCTTGGCCTCTTGCACCACTGAACTTAGCTATATAAGCTAAATATCTCTATAAACAATAAAGTATCACTACAACTACAATACAAATAACTTGGTTTTCCAAAGCTGAAACTAAAAAAAAGCTATAATTTTAGTGAAAACTTATTTCATCATTTTATATGAAAAACTATACATATTTTAGTGGGTTTTTTTTAATTTTATTAAATCATTTTATATGAAAAACTATACATAGTTTAGTGGTTTTTTTTTTATTTTATTAACAAAAGAAAGGGCTGGATTTCAACAATTGTAAAGTAGATATGTGCAAGTGGTTTGAGCATTTTTGTGGGAAAATGTGGCTGGGGGCTTGGATCCAGGTCCTATAGTCACTGAAGACCGTAGACTTGAAATTTGTTTTGTAAGAGAGATCTCACAATCTTTCCCTGTGAAATTGTCCCACCTGTCACAAAAAAATAAGGGAAAAGATAGGATGCAGTCTCCACATATGAACTAGAATCGAGATCCCTTCCTTCAGTAAAATAATATGATATTCTCAGTCTTCATTTAGCTGAAACTCTTACTGGAGTGTGATGCAAATTCACATTCATTTCAGATTCGCTGAATTATATTCTTCAATTAATAAAGTATTTATGAACTACATGTAACCAGTCCTATACACAATTAACTTTTTCTGGCATGCACACAGTTTGCAGGTGTCTCTTAAGCATTTATTTTCTAAAAATAGCATATTGAAATAATGCAGAAAATAATCCAAAAGTTTTGTAGTGCAAATCACTATTGTAGCTGTAGCTGTTCTTAATCAACATAGTAACATTCTTCACAGTGCTGTGATGCTTTGAGAGCAAAGCAATACCCAATTTAGGCTGTATTACAGGATGATATGGGACATTTAAAAAAATGTATGTATGACTAGTTGCATTTTGATTTCTTTTCCCACTTCAGCTTGCTATCGCCTTTCTTTTATAGCACCTAAAACTGTTTAGCTTTGTATGGTTTAGAAGAAAATGTTGATATTGTAAGGTTATCAAATATTTTCTTATGCTGCATCTTCTGGAATGAACAGGAGAAATCAAAGATTTTCTCATGTCTATATGGTTTAATTAAATCAGTTCTTGAAAATTACTACTACAAATTTATGGATTAAGCCCAACAAAGTATACAGGGAGCATGACAGCAAGAAAGAAAACACAGATCATTAAGCTCATTTCTGAGGAAGTGAACTAAGTAAAAAGGTTGACATAAGTGTGCAGTGATGGAATGGGCAGTGCACAGGCTGCCTCCCCAGAAAAACATTGATTTACATGCCTGCATCATGGCAGACCTCTTATTCTGGACGTTACTGGACAGTCATTGGAAAAAGACATTTAAATTGTAACTAACCAATACCCTTTGTAGATTAAAGGAGAAAATAGATTCAGTAAAGAAAAACAAAAATAAAGGAAATGATACAAAGAAGTCAGTGACAACTGGATTAATAAAATTGCAGTGAGGAGTTCCATAAATGACAGGTGTGAATATATTTTCCCCTACAACTTCTCTACATTTTTAGCCCAGGCTGTAAATACCACAGAGATGATAGGCTTGTGAAAGGTTGAATAATCCACAGATAAAGGAAAGCAATGTTGTTTTGTGACCTAATGGAACACAGAGATTGTACATGTGGCAAAGGTAAGTACAAAATACTTCCACTATTGTAGCAGAAGTGATAGCAGACTGTTCCAGAGAGAAGCTGTGGAACTCAGCACAAAAACATACAGCTGTTTTGCACTAAGGCAGATAGATTTAGTCAAGTTGAAATCTGCATTTTTTTTTCAATTTTTGCATCAGGTTCAAGTCACTTATTCCTTTTTAACAGATGCTGAAAGTAGTCAATATGAAGAAATTAATATTAAAGCTTAATTCTTAAATCCTTCCTTTAGGTTACACAAATTTCTAACAACAGAAATGAGAGGAGATAAGAGACCAAACTAAAACCATCTAATAATGTATGCAGGCTTAGTGCATAAGTTCTTTCATAAAACTTTCACAATTTGATATTAAGTTTCATATCCTCAAAATGCTTTTGATGTTATGCATTTCTTTATAATTACTAAGTTTTCAACAAAGTTGGATTTCTGCTTCCAGCAACTATATTTTACTATGGTTGCTTTACTTTGTTGATGCTTTTTCCTACATATATACAATTTTCTTTTTTAATGCAGTAAGATCTTAAGGTAGAATAAATTATTTTTATTTTTTTTATTTCCATTTACTGCAGAATCTTTAAAAATATGTTTGGGATTTACTCTTGAATAGAGCTAGACACACTCAGAGCCACAAAATTCATTAATGTTATGGTGGGCTAAAGGAATTCAGTAATTATTCTTCTAATGCTCTTACATTTTAGGGACCTGGTTAGAATCTTGTTAAGAAAACAATATACTTTGCATATGAGCTATTCATTGTGATTGGAAAGTATAAATGGCATTTGAAGCTTTAACAAACAGATAGTTTCTTGTCTTTTAAACAGCCTGTTATGAGAAAACTTCTGAACCGTGACTTTAAATTTATGATTTTTGTGATGAAGAATTTTGATTTGCTTGTTGTTTTGTCAATGTCATCTTGGGAACTTCCCCCCCAAAAAAAATTTTTTTCTGTATACAATTCTATAGAACACACAAGAAATTCCTAGCAAATATTTGCTTTTATTAAAAAATATACTACTAATTTATTTTACAGCATGGGATATTTTTTCCTCCTTTTTTTTTTCTTACTTTCATAAAATAGCATAAACCAGCATGACCTTGGGCATAAGACATTATAGCAAATGCAAACAAGAATAAAAAAGGAAACTTTTCTTGAGTTTAAATCTTCATAAATATTTGCTATGGTAATTTAAAATTTCAAGCAGACCTTTAACTGAACATAACTGGTCTTTGGTTTAAACAAGGACTTGGTTTAACAAGGCCAAGTGCTGGTCCTGCACTTTAGCCATGCAGCACTCCAGGCTGGGGACAGAGTGGCTGGGGAGCAGCCAGGCAGAAAGGGACCTGGGAGTTTGGATAGACAGAAAGCTGAACATGAGCCAGCAGTGTGCTCAGGTGGCCAAGAAGGCCAATGGCATCCTGGCCTGGATCAGGAACAGTGTGGTCAGCAGACCAGGGAGGTAATTCTGCCCCTGTACTCTGTGCTGGTGAGGCCACACCTTGAATACTGTGCACAGTTTTGGGCCCCAGTTCAGGAAGGATATTGAGGTGCTGGAGCAGGTCCAGAGAAGAGCAATGAGGTTGGTGAAGGGACTCAAGCACAAGTGCTATGAGGAGAGGCTGAGGGAGCTGGGGTTGTTTAGCCTGGAGAAGAGGAGGCTCAGGGGAGACCTTATTGCCCTCTACAAATACCTATAAGGAGGTTGTAGTCAGGTGGGAGTTGGTCTCTTCTCCAGACAACCAGTAGTAGGACAGGAGGGCACAGATTCATGCTCTGTCAGGGGAGGTTTAGGTTGGATATTGAGAAGAGATTTTTTTGCAGAGAGAGTAATCAGACATTGGCATGGGCTGTCTGGGGAGGTGGTGAATTCACCATCCCTGGAGGTTTTCAAGATGAGACTGGATGTGGCACTTAGTGCCATAGTCTAGTAACCACATTATGGTTGGAGTCTATGATCTTGGAGGTCTTTTCCAAGCTGGTGGATTCTATGATTCTATGATTTGCACCTTGCTCCATAAACATAACCAGTGCTACAGGAGGTTATTTCAAATGCTATATCTCTAAACACATATAAAATAATCTTTGCTTTCTATTTCTTTCTCTTTCAAATCCAAAGATACTGTATAAATATTCCAAAGTCCTATTTTAATTATATACACATATGCAAATGATATAGTACATAAACATTTATATTTGTAATGTATCACCAATGCTGAACTGCATGATAATAACCATAGTAACTGGGCTTTTGGCCACAGAATCATTAGAAAACTAAGAGACACTGCAATAAACAAGCTCTTCTTTTTCGCATTTTGTGATATTTTGCATAGACTTGCTGCAGCACATGCCTTTTCCTCTAAGATAGTGTCAAAGGCCTTGTTTAATGGTCCCTGTTTTTTCCTTTCGAGCTATATGTCATTTCTCTTTTTAATTAGAATAACAGTTCTTCAAGCTGCAAAGATTTAACTATTTTCCACTGCAGTAATGTGATGACCCACCCAAACCATGCTCTCAAGCAAGTCCTTGAATTTGTTTGGGTTTTTTTTCTATGGAAATGGTAAGTTTCTAAGCTTCTGGAATCCATGGTGTTCAGTGAAAAAAGGGAAAGTGAATGCATTTATGTGTAGCTCTGTATCTCATAATCAGAAATGCCTTGTTTTAATCTTGGGATTATAGATTACCGTTCAACACATCAGAGTCCAGTAAAATTGCAGGTCACCAATTTTTTTTGGATTACTTTATGGTTATTCCTTATAAAAACCTTTTTCAATGTTTTCCTTTCCGTCTTATTGAAAATAACTGGAGACATGCAAGCCAGCTGTTAACAAGCAATGCTTCACTATAAAGGTGGTAAGGAACTGGAAAATGTTTGACTTTGATTTGAATTACTAAAATTTTCTCTGATATAAGTTTCTGGTATGTTCCTATGGGTTTACATTATGGTGACACCATACATTATAGTGCAGGTTGCTGCATAATGCAAATATTGTTTCTACAGGAACACCAGACATTTAAGATCAGGGATTTGAAGAAGCATTAAATCAAGAGCGGAAGAGAGGGGGCCATGCTATGTAGAAGTTGAGCTACAAACACATATTGAACTTGAAATTGCTGTTATGAATGAGTTGCTCATAAACTTCTAAAATAACCAATTATTACTCTATCCTTTTAAAAAGATTTCTATGTCTTTATACCAGTCTCTTCTTGCTTGCATTATTTGCTACACCTCAGCACTTCCAGATAGCATTTCTCCATTTGAGAAACCTTCATTACAACTCTCAAATACTTTAATGAAATCCTATTCCAGACATAGTAACATAAGAATTTGGATATCTGCAAAAGCATGTGTGCAAACAAATACAAAGTTCAAAATCCAATTAAAATAATCCCTCCAAACTCAACCTCTTCTTTCTTATTCTATTTTTTTAACAACTTTATAGAAATTTGTTTATTGGAGGAGATTATAATGTAACTAAAAGCACATGGGGTCCTGAATGAACTGTGCATGTAGCTAATGAAATTCATAGGCCTTCTGTTGTCTGAGCTCCAGCTCTCACTTTCCCTGTATTCTTTTTTTCATCTGGAGGTTGAATGGCCACCTGTCAGCCATGTTTTTGAAATGGGAAAAGAAATCTGAGATACCAAGAAATTTGTTTTATGATAATTTTCTTGTGTAAAAGATAATATTTTCAGAAACTACATTTAAGACTGAGGTCCAGTGGTAAGACAACTGTTGCAAGGCTTAGAGTTTTAAAACATGCTGACCTGGCATAAGGAAATTTAGACAAATACCATTATTCTTCCCAGCTCAGAAGCAGTTGGATAATGTCATGATCTCCCAACAAATACCTTGACAGGATCGGCACCACATTAAGACTAACGCAATAGATATAAGAGGTCTGAGTTTACCAGGGAGGTAAGGGATTAAGGGAGACCCTCAGACCCCACACTAGATCTGCTGAGTTCTTGAGACCACCAGATATGTTAGTAGACATGTAGGTAGGCAACTTGTCCTTAAACCCACTGTTTTCCATCTGTAACTATATGAAGA
>NW_008680935.1:0-5177 GCF_000695815.1 Acanthisitta chloris | reverse complement strand
AGCAGGATCTGAGAAATTAGGATGGAGTTCTTTTTGCATCCCTGCATCTTAAAAAACCACTCATGGCAGGATTTATCTAAACAAAGCACTCAAATGATGTTTGTTGCCTTCCTGTAAAGTGCTGAAGGGAAATTAGGGTTAGAGGGAAATTCTGGTCCTGCTTTCCCTGATATTATGTTTGAAAAATGAGCATGCTATAGACAGACGATAGATTTGCTTGAGAATATGAATTGTTTATACCTTCTGAAATGTATATTGTAGTGAATGATTTCAAAAGCTAAGACATTTTCAGTTTCCATTAACCACTACAAAAAAAAATCTCAGTTGCATAATGTATGAAAGTATACATTATATTTACGCACACAGACATAAACCACATATATTTTTATATATATACATAAAAAGCTGTGCTCACACACATATTTAGAGGTGCAGACTATCCAACAGATATATAGGCACTTTATCCCATTCTGTTCCCAAGTTTACAGTCCTTTTCTCCTGCTCAGATAGTGTGGCAAAATGATATATCACAGTGGAGTATTCAAGTATGCCATTAAAGTATACAATTTGGGATCGTGTACTAGAGTTATTTTCCCTGAGATTTGGTCCTATTTTAAAAGTAAAGAGTCCACAAAAAATCACTCTTTTCCACTAATAATTTTATTTCTAATTTTGAGATCCTAGCCCAACAGTCAGTGGAGAGTATAACTTGTATAATGTATTCATATCACAGTTTAGAGCCTTATCAAGTAACACAAATATCTGATTCATCAATGTCATAAAAAAAGCTACTCACATGCAAACTGAAGAACAGCCTCTCTGCTTAAAATGCTGCCAAACGTGTTGGTAGTTAAACACTGATACTGTCCAGAATCCTTTGTTTCACTGGGGTTGTTGATGATCAAACTTCCTTCTATTAAACTGAAGCGATAATCACTTTCAATGTCGATTTCAGTTCCATTTCGAAGCCATCTTAGGAAAAAGAAAAATACTACCTGAGCATTTTATAGCCAAGGGAAGTTATCGGGGTTAGTATACAGAATCTGACAGACCCAGCTGTAATAAGTAGGACAGTTACTCAGATACTCCATGTAGGATCTCTGGCAAAGCTTTGCAAGGAGACATTCCAAAATATGTCTGATAAAAACCAAGTTTTTCTGAAAAAAAACCGACATTCCAAAATATGTCTGATAAAAACTAAGTTTTTCTGAAAAAAAACCAAGAAAAAAAACAAGAAAACCAAGATCTTCAACCTCTGAAATAAAGCACATTCTTTGCTTTGCCTATGCTGAATAAAATTAATGATGTCTTTTTTTTTTTCCTGATTTTGTTCCCCCAAAAAATCTAAAAGTCCACAAAGGCTTCAGACTTAAAAACTGCACAGCAGATGCATCCTTTATAACAAAAATAGGATATTTACTGTGTTCATGATAATCAAATTGTAATTCATATTCTACCATTTAAGCCTTAGGTCCAGCTGAGCTTACAGTTAGCAGAACTAACAAGAACAGAAGGTCCAGCTGAGCTTACAGTTAGCAGAACTGAGTCTGCACTGCATGAAAACAAGGAAACTTTTTTCCCGTTCTTTCAACATTTGATCGTCTGGGCCCAAGAAACAGAGAAACCTCATTTAAGTATGGAAGGCAGAAGAGCAAGGCCTGTGAAGAGCAAGAAGGTAGATTTATGTACATAGGTTCATATGAATGAAAGGAATTTGGCAATGGACAAAGGCAAAATGTATCAGCTGGATCAGTACACGCAAAATTCAGAGAAGACTGGAACAGAAGAGACTGGAATCAGCTGGTGGCTGGTCAAGGGCAATTTCTGGCTGCTACTAGGTAAATGAAAACTAAGATCAAATGAGTAGTTGGCAGACGAAATGCTAAGTTTGGGAAGTGTTTCAGAGTGAAATAAGAAGCCTGAAGAGTAAAAACAAGGATGGAAGTAAAGATTGGGCAGAAAAAGCCAGGCTGTGGGAAACACAGTGTAAAGGATCACAACAGAGCCAAAGCTTTGAATAATTCTCAAACACATATTCTTCTTTGGTTTCAGAAGTAACCTGTCTCATAATTTTACTGTTGTGTAAGGTTTGGATTTCTGCCCCATACCAGACATTGTCTGCCAAAAACCCTCACCTCTCTCATTCATCCTGAAAGACTGAAACAACCAACCCTGTAATAGTCCACAAGCTGCAAGAGAAAATATTTTATGTGGTAGACTAATAGACTCCAGCAGTCTGGAATAACCTCGTGTGACTGTGTGTAGTGTGTGTCTGTGTGTGCATGTGTGTGCAATATGTCAATTAAAGAATACCCACATACGAAGACATTTTGATTTGCTTTCGTGTCAAATTGTGTAGAACACAAAATTGTTAGAAGAATGCAAAGAAGACATAAGCAGTGTAAGCAGGTAAGGCACAGTTATTATAATGCACAGATATTTCTTTCATTTCTAGTTCACAGTCATTCTGCAACTTCAAAGTTGCCTCAGGAAATTCCCAGGAACTTACAAGCTTTGCCAGACATCAGCAAAGAACTTGGCAACATTTAGACTCCAGAGGCAACTTTAATGAAACAAAATGATTACCAATTCATCCTATCTTGTTAACATTCATGGAGACCAGATGACCCATTATGGTCTCTTTCAACGTAACTAATTCTGTGATTCTGTGAATTAGATACGGGCAGCAGAATGAAGTAGCTCTGTAAGGTAAGAATTGTCACAATTAATATGAACTGTGAAACTATTTGTCCTTTCTTTTCATGATTGGTCTTTTGATTGCAGAAGACACCTGCTTCGTTTCATGTAAGAAATGAAATGATGTTGACAATTTTTTTGTATTTGAAAGGATACTAGGGAAATGTTTGCAGGATTCGCTACATTTTTAAACAGATTCATACATAGAAGACCTAAATAGAAAAGGCATTTTTAATCTTGAACAATTTATCCATTTATTATTTTGGATGAAATCATAATGAAAGCTAACTTTTTCATACATATACTCTTGTGTATGTACATATATATACAAGAATATATGTATAAAGATATATATGCATAAAATACAAAACAATTGATCTAGAAATTATGGGAAATTTAGACAGGGAAAAAGCAAAAAATACATGTTTTGAAATTTCCAAATGAGAACTGCCACAAAATTCAGTTTGCTTTAATTAGCTTTCTTCACTTCATTTCATTTTTAGTAAACTTCAATGCAAAAACATGGATTTGGAATATGGTTGGATCTTGATGGCTGCCTGATTTTTTATCTTTGGGTCCACCCAAATGACTGTATTCCCCTCATATAATCCAAGCACATTAGAGTAAAACCAACACTGAATTGTGTAATGTTTACTTCTAGGTACCCTGACTGATCTGGGAGGACAGACAACCAAACTACAATACTACATACTACAATGAATTGTTTGCAAAAATCAGCTACATTTTTATCTGGAAGGAAAGTGACAGACACCAGTTCAAAAATATTCTAATTTGTCTTAAGCAGACAGAAATTTTTAAACACTTTTTCAACTGCCTTTTCTATCAGGAAATGATACTGACAAAAAATTTCTAGCCAGCTTATATTTGTCCTAAGTAAGATAGGACATGCAGTGTTTCACAAGCAGTGAAAACAGTACAGTGAAATGGCATCTCAGGGAATTCTGCCCCTGCCTGTAACTCAGTAACCCTGGTGAACTGTGAGATCCCACAAGAAGTTTGTGAATATCCACATTCCTCATCAAAAGGATCTCAGTTATGTTCTTCATTGTATGGTTTGTGATGTGAAAGTATGATTTGCAGAAATGCTGAGCAAAGAGACAGTTTATCTCAGGGAGTTATTCTCTCTATCAATGCATCTAGATACATTAACAACTGAAACTCAAGAAATTAAAATTTTTCATTTCAGGGTAGAGCTTAGACAAGGGGAAAAAAAGCTCTTCATAAGGAAGAACAGCATCTGAAACAATGTGAGCATTCTTCATTCTGTTAAAATGAACCAGTGTCCTAGAAAAATAAAGAATTCCTAAATCGGTTATGAACAATTTTTTGCAAATTATACAGACTAAGGAAATGAATAAAAAAAATAAAGATAACAATATTGAAATTTTTGAGTGCTTTAAATGTTCTTTTAATGTAACTTTAAATAAATACATACATTTGTACTGTCTTTGGCTAAAAATAATTCTTAGCAGCATATGCCTCACAGCCCATTTAAAATAAAAATTTCTATTGTCCAGTGCAGGACAAGGTCAGTGGTGATATGGAAATATCCTTTTTTTCTCCCTCTTTCATATGCCAAAGGTTGGGAAGTGACATAGAGAAACCTTTGCCTATATATAGATTTTCTGAGGTTAAATTCCCTGTGCATCTGTCCTGGACAATAGTATAATCCCCACAGAGTAATTTATATATCTTTTCCATTCCCTCAATGGTATTGTGTATTGGAAATGTTGTACAGACAAGTGGCAGCAACCGAAAGAGAAGTCAAACTGTGCTGTTTAAATTAGGCCTTTCAGGTCAAAGCTCTCCTTGCATGAACAGCAGTCAGGAAACTTTGTTTATGAGGCTGCTGATATCAGTTAATCTCTGGAGAGCTGAAGGAACGAATATCACAAAAGCATGTAACAGCCCAGTTTGAAAGGGACCTCAAAAGATCATTTGGTCCAATCTTTCATGGAAAATGAAGCCTAGATGAGATTATCAAACATTTTGTTCATTTGCATCTTGAAAACCTCCGGTGCTGGGGACTCTGCCATGTCCCTGAGGCAATTGTTCAGTGAATAACTGTTCTTACAGTAAAAACATTCTCTCTTATACTGAGCTGAAACGTCTCATGTATGAAATATTTTTGCCCTTCGCCTTCTCCATGTGGCTCCTTGTGAAGAGAGAATCTCTATCCTCTTTGTAGCTGCCCTTTAAAGTATGCTGAAAGCCTGTATTTGTTGATTGCATTCCACTGGGAAAACGCAAAAAAATGGTTGGATGAAGAAAGGAGATGGCATAGGTTCTCCAAAGGCAAAATTTCTATAAGTAGGTTGTCTGGGATACCTGAACATAGGATTCTCCCTTATTTTTGGTGGGAGGAGAGGGATGTGAGGAGGAATGTATGACTTTTCCCCACGGTCACATGCTGTATTTAATGGACTGATAGCAGTTTTACTGCTTGTGGAACTTATATA
>NW_008680934.1:2003-3383 GCF_000695815.1 Acanthisitta chloris | reverse complement strand
GGAGAGGCGTCGGTCCAGGTCACCGCTCTGCTCCGCTCAGGCCTGAGCCCGAAAACACCCCGCGGGCTAGTGAAGCAACCGTAAGCCGACTTAGATTTCTAAATTTTATTATAAAATAAAAGCAGAAATATTTTCCAAAGAATGTATTCACATAATATAAACAAAACTAAGGTGAGTGACTTGCGGTTGATATTGTCGTTTAGGTCTAACTTGAGCAGCAATTCCTCTTTCCTTTTAAAGCCCGCTCCTGCCCGCGTTGCACACCGCGGGGAGAATGTGCCTCTGCCTTTCTCCGGATCGGATCCGGGCCATCACTTCCTTTCCCACCCAGCAAATGGCAAAAGCACCACATGGACAAGGCCAAAGAAGCTGTCTCTCTGCATAGCATCTGCTACAAGAAGGTTACAGAGTCTGCCTATAGTGCGTGTTGCTCCTATAACTTGACTACAACTTTTGTATTCTTAGTTGAAATTGTACATCGTACACCTGCCACGGATACATAACTACAATAGAATAACGGGAGCGATGTGTAACTTCCAAACAGGCACGGCAACAGCAGCCTTGCGCTCCCCTTTCCTCCCCACCCCCCGAAAAAAATGTATTACAATGTGCCTCTTCCCACGCAGACTGGCCCGATCGAGTGACATAACTGAGAGATTCATGAAATTAAGGCTGGAAAGAGCTGCTACACCGATCCGCCTTACAGCCTGCCGCGAAAAATTACAGGTCCTGTCCAACAGTCCTTACACGCCTGAGACTGCCTGTAAGCAACCCTTAAGGCTTTTCACATCACTGCCCATAGCCGAGTCCACTACCTTCCAAACCTGCAGCCAGCCTGCTGCCAAAGGGCACAACACATCCACTAAGGTGTTTGTCATCGCTTCAGAGTCTCTGGTAAGATAAAGGAAGAAAAAATAGGGAAAAAAAGAGGAAAAAATAAAAAAGCAAAGGAGGGCTGGTGCGAAGGAGGGAGCGTGTACACGTTTTTAAGAGCCCAGATCGACCAGGTTAGATGACATGGGGTTGAGGATGGAGTCCTGCAAGCTGTGGTGGTGCATGGGGTCGGCGCTGGGCACGGGGATGGCGCTGGGGCCCTGGGGGTGGCCCAGGCCGTGCAGGGGCTGCAGCCCGGGGTTGGAGCTGAGCAGCAGCGCGGGGCTGGAGGAGGTGTGATCCGGGGTCCCTGACGGCGTCTTCTCGTCCTCTGAGCTCCCCAAAACTGTCTTATTCCCATTCATTGATGCCGAGAGCGGGTTGTGGCTGTTGGAGTTGGAATTCTCGTTGTTTTCCCTATAGGAAACACAAAAGAGGGAGGGAAATCACGGTCTGGCCGTCGTTCCGGGGCGTGCACAGCGGGAGCGGGGGCGGCGGGGAACTGAC
>NW_008680934.1:1345-1960 GCF_000695815.1 Acanthisitta chloris | reverse complement strand
ACAAACTCTGCAAACCTCCAAGGTCTCTTCATCTGGCACAGAGGTCTAAGGTCCGCTGAGCTTGTAAACAGAATCTCCCACTAGCCCAGTGGAAAGTGTCACTTTGCCAAAACCTAATTTTCTGCTTCCAAAAGGTTTGTACAGCGAGGGGAGGGGGGCGGAAGGGAAGGGAGGAAGACATTAAAAAAATAAAATAAAGACTTTTTAACTTTAAAACTTCCCTTGAAGCCGAAGAGTTGGTCGGGCATGATTTCCCTTGGGAAGGCCAAAGCCCGGCGAGCTGTAGGCAGGATGGCTCCGTGCAGCAGCACAGCCTCCCGGGCTCGCATCAGGAGGGAAAGGGCTTTCCTTAAGTAGCTGGACGTGGGTATTTTTCCCTCTCGTTTTAAGCTTTAAAGCTTAAAATATAGCCCAATATGGAAAATGAGACAAGCGTGCAGAGTTAGCTCGCTGATTTCCCTGTCCCTCTCGGGAAATGCTGCGCACGCCTGTCGCTGCGCTCCCGTCCCTCCTCGGGCGGCGGTGGGCGCAGCCAGGGCGGCCTCTCGCACTGCTCCCCTCGGAAAGGCAGGATGTAATTTCGAAATTCATCACAGCGTAAATACCGAGAAATCG
>NW_008680934.1:0-1312 GCF_000695815.1 Acanthisitta chloris | reverse complement strand
TATATCTATATATTTATATATCTTTGCGTTTGTTTTTTTCCGAAATGAGAGGGACAAGGTGGGGTCGGGGCGGCCATCCCGTCAAGGCTAACCCGGGTTTTAGTCATATCGCTGGTAGAAATACTTTGGACACAGTCCTGTTTGAAATACTGAAGGCATCGCAAGTCTGTTTAAAAGCTTATGCGGAAGTTTTGAAACGCGCGATCTGGCAGAGGGGCCCTATCCTTCAGGATTTGGTCGAGAGAAGTTAAGCCATTGCGCTGAGGGTTTTTCCTCACTAAGAGCTGCAGGATGTGGCTGGAGACACTTAGTGCCAAAAAAATAAAAATAGACAAGAAAGTTCTGTTTGAACAAGTTTCCTTTAGTGAATGGCAAACCCATGAACGGTCTGTTTTCCAACGCCTGGAGTGTAATATTAGGTTGAGTGTATTTTTCAATGTCAAAAATCTTATTTGTCTCTGGAGACCTTTAAAATTTGATTCCCCGGAAAAAAAAAAAAAAAAGTAGGGGAATGGAATAAGTGTAACCTTCATTTCCTTTGGATATTTGAAGGTGAGTCCCTGCTATCAGCAATAAAAAGGATCTCTAACATCTCGTAAAACCAATACGTGTGAGGATTTGAAGGAAAATTAAAGCACTACTTCGGGAAATGAATAGAGCAAATCTATGTCCGAACCTGCCGGGCTTCACAGCTGCGCGGATCTGCCCGTTTCCAAAACACGGTAGGCAGAAACGAAGTATATGAGTCTCCTCGGAGGCACGGATCTACAGGAGATTTCTGATCCGTTAATTAACCGCGCAGGACATACGATCAGGTCCGTATGGACTGGCCAATTCAGCAAACTAGTGAATGAAGTTAGAGGATCCCTTTTACTTATTCGAACCGTCTTCCTAAGGCACGGGGACTGCTGATGGAAAAGTCATCCCGAATGCCCAAGGATATAGGCATTAACCTTTGCCCGGCGATTAATGGTCCCTTCACTCCATTTAACGTGAGAAACACAATTGCAGAATCATGTTCGGCCTAAGAATATACACCTATTGGCATGCGTTCACGAGCACCTTGCTGGGTAGGGAATACGAACTGCATTGTCATGAGCGAGGCAAGGAGTTGCACCGCTCAGTCCTCGTCCAGGTCTCCTGCCGCACGCCAGGAGCCGACGACGGAGGACATAATTGTTAACAGCGTTCAGACCCACGCGTTCCCTGCCGCGCCCCGGCCTTCCCTTTCTGCACCGGGGTAACCCTCAAGGACACTCTCCGAGCTGTGCGGGGAGCGGAGCCCTTGCCCTTGGGCTCCGCAGCCGTCGGC
>NW_008680933.1:5390-6594 GCF_000695815.1 Acanthisitta chloris | reverse complement strand
CCGCGCTGTGTTTGTCCGCAGGCTGACGCGGGAGAGCCCCGCAGGAGGAGGCGCCATGGGGAACCAGCTGGCTGGCATCGCCCCCTCGCAGATCCTGTCGGTGGACAGCTACTTCTCGGATATCCACGACTTCGAGTACGACAAGAGCCTGGGGAGCACTCGCTTCTTCAAGGTGGCCCGGGCCAAGCACCGCGAGGGGCTGGTGGTCGTGAAGGTGTTCGCCATTCAGGACCCGACCTTACCCCTGACGAGCTACAAGCAGGAGCTGGAGGAGCTGAAGATAAGGTTACACTCGGCGCAGAACTGCCTTCCCTTCCAGAAAGCGACCCTGTCCGAGAAGGCTGCCATGCTTTTCAGGCAGTACGTACGGGACAACCTTTACGACCGAATCAGTACCAGGCCGTTCCTGAACAACATTGAGAAAAGGTGGATCGCTTTCCAGATCCTCACCGCGGTGGACCAAGCGCACAAATCTGGAGTTCGCCACGGGGACATTAAAACGGAGAACATCATGGTCACCAGCTGGAACTGGGTGCTTCTGACTGACTTTGCCAGTTTTAAACCAACTTACCTTCCTGAAGACAATCCCGCTGACTTCAATTATTTCTTTGACACATCACGGAGGAGAACGTGTTACATCGCTCCCGAGCGCTTTGTTGATGGCAGTATGTTTGCTACGGAGCTGGAGAACATGAGGGACCCTTCGACTCCTTTGGTAGACTTGGCAAATAGCAATCAGCGAACAAGAGGGGAGTTAAAACGTGCAATGGATATCTTTTCTGCAGGTACTTGGAGCTATCAGGAGAGACCAGTGTGTTGTTTTGACTGTGTATCGTTGTGCAGAAAAGCTCATTTGGTTCTTTGCCTTTTACAGTGGGTTTAGAGAATAGCATGTCAAAAACTTGCTTATTTTAAGCATAAGACCCAAGTCCAAACCTATATCATTCACATAAATAGTACAGACACAACACAGTAAGCTACATAAATTAAGTGCATGACCATTATCTGAGGAGAGATATCACAAACTATTCTGTTATGGCTGAGCTCTGCTCTGGGAAAGAGGTGGTTCTGCAAGGCTCAGACCATCACCTTCTCATGGCTGAGAAGCATGTGCCTCATGGGACCTGAGGGGAGGAACCAGTCAGTGGTCCAGTTGCCTGGGGACTGAGCCAGCTTTCAGGATCATTTGGCAATATTGACATTA
>NW_008680933.1:0-5354 GCF_000695815.1 Acanthisitta chloris | reverse complement strand
AGTTAGATAACTGAGCAATCTCCTGTCATGGTGCCACTCGCAAATACTTGTTAGAGTTCGACTGTGGGAGCCTGCCGCAAGTCTTGGGCTTGTCTGGAGCAGTTTGAAAGCCAAAAGTTTGGCCCTTTTTTTCCCCCCCATTTAAGTCACTGAAAATATGAATTTAAAGGAAATGGTTACTTCATTTTACAAGCTTCTATTAAAGCCAGACTTTCAGGAGACTCGACTGGTAAAGAGACCATTGGGGTCAAACTGCAGGAGTGGGTTCTTTGAAGAGAACTTGTGTCATGTGCACAACACAGAAGGGCTGTATGTGTGAGTGAATATATGCTGTCTCTCAGCATCAGCTGTGGAAGCAGAGGTTGTTGCTTTACCTTCTGTAGAAGTGTTGCTTAGTTTTGACCTACTGCCCGATCCATGCTGACTTACTGGCACTCTTCTGTGTGACAGTGATGTGTGTGGTGATGTATTTTCCAGCTGGCAGGTGTCTGAAGTCACTGCCTCATGCTTCCTAATTTCAAACTCCTCTGCTGTTGACATGTTTGTAATAAATTACACGAGACATATATCCAGGGGTCAAGTGTAAAAGCCAGGGTTTGCACTGACATGTTTGTAATAAATTACACGAGATATATATTCAGGGGTCAAGTGTAAAAGCCAGGTTTTGCAGCTTGAGATGCCATCTCCTCCTGCAAATTAATTTGGTAACACATCTGCCTTATTTTTAATTGAGCTGAGTCATTTAGTGTTTGTTCTTGTCCACATACAGAAAGTTAAAGTGTTTGTTTATAATCCTCTGGCATATTTGACCTTTTCTTTTTCCTTTTTTTTCCCAGGCTGTGTAATAGCAGAGCTCTTCACGGAAGGTGTACCCTTGTTTGATTTATCTCAGCTTTTGGCTTACAGAAATGGCCTCTTTTCCCCTGATCAAGTCCTAAACAAGATTGAAGACCGCAGTATCAGAGAACTGGTAAGGATGGACTACAGCATGAGAACCATTTGTGTGGTCTGGTTGTAGTTTATTTCACCTACTTTGGTGACAGATTGCTTATTGTTTGGGTTTGGGTTTTGGTTTGTTTTTGTATTGCAAACATCTAAACCTTTAATCTCTCTCTCCCGCTCCCTCCTACTTCTGCCCTTCTCAAGGTCACTCAGATGGTCCATCGCGAGCCAGATAAACGTTTAGCAGCTGAAGATTATTTGAAACAGCAACGTAACAATGCATTTCCTGAAATATTTTACACTTTCCTTCAGCCTTACATGGCTCAGTTTGCCAAGGAAACGTTTGTGTCGGCAGATGAACGTATATTGGTCATACGTAAAGATCTGGACAACATCATTCACAATCTCTGTGGGCATGATCGCACAGAGAAGGCCGAGGGAGAGACAAAAGAGAATGGGCTGGTTATTCTAGTGTCTGTGATAACTTCCTGTTTACAAACTCTCAAATATTGTGATTCAAAACTGGCTGCTTTGGAACTGATCCTTCATTTAGCACCAAGATTAAGTGTAGAGATTCTTCTGGATCGTATTACTCCTTATCTGTTACATTTCAGCAACGACTCTGTGCCCAGGGTGAGGGCAGAATCTGTGAGGACATTAACTAAAGTTCTTGCTCTCGTCAAAGAGGTGCCACGCAATGACATTAACATTTACCCAGAATACATTCTGCCAGGCATTGCACACTTGGCCCAGGATGAAGCCACCATCGTCAGGCTTGCATATGCTGGTAAGAGGACATCCAGTCAAAACTCCAGATCTTGGGCTTTTCTGTATTTCCTTAACTGCTTTCTCTTCTGCACAAAATCATCACTTAGCTTGGTGTTTCTATGTCAGTAATCTCTCCAGAAGTCTCAGAAGTAGCTTCAGGTAAATGTACCTATAGTCACTTAAGATAACTAGTGCAGGTGGTGATAGCCACTTAATAATTAGTTGACTTATACTACCAGATGAGTTTCCAGTGTAAATCTGTAGCCAAAGTAAATTATTGAATTTTTAAATAGTTGACAAAATGTGTTTGGTCTCTGCTGGATGAATTAGCTTTTTAAATAAATAGTATCTGTTCTTCTCTGTAGTTTTGCTTGTAAAAGCAACTTGCAGCATGCATACATCTGCTTTGGGCTAGGGACTGGATGTAGCACACAGCTAAGATAAGGGGTCACACTTTAGAGCCTCGTGCTCAGGGAAGCAGCCTTGGCTTTATTCCCTAGATAGGCAACAGCATAATGAAGAAAAGTAGTTGTACAAGTGGTCTTTAAGTAGCCAATTATGTGAACAGGGTTTTTGAGCGTGCCCATCCTTTGCTGCTTTTATTAATTTATCTTAATTGACATTTCATTAGCTCAGATTGTTTACCTGGAGTGGGCTGATTGAACTGAATAAATTTGAAACTAACTTAAAGCATCAGTGTGTTGCTGTGCCTCAGATGTTTTCCCACAAAATGAAATTTGATATGCAGGGGCTGAAATTATATCATTTGCTGTGTATTAGACTGGCTTATACTGTAGCAGATGTTTTCTTCACATGTTATTCAGATATATGAGTTCTTTGTGGTTTAGGAAGAAACTTTATAGTCATGCCCATATTTGCTATTTACCTTATTTGCTATGACTAGCATGTTATCAGGTGTGTTGTTTTGGTTTTGGGGTTTTTTTGTAGTTTTAAATGTAGATTTCAGTTGAAAATGTCTCAGGTGATGTTCTTCTTTCATTTACTAAGTAAACTGATAAAACTAATTGTTAAAGACTTTAATGATTAGAACTAATTGCTTTTGGTCACCTTGATCAATTTACCTTTCAAATTAAAAAAGCCACATTGTTGTATTTAAAGGTAGTCTAGCTGAGTTAACTTCTGTTGCTATAGTACACTTTTGGGAAGTGGTCAGACTGGTGACTTAGAGGATTTAATCTGGCCATGGATAGGCTCCATTAGCAGGCTGCTGTTGTCTTGGACAACACTGAACAGCTGCTTAAATGGGACTTCTGCCTTGATGTTATCATTCCTGTGTTAGCAGTGGCCTGACCCATATAATGTAGCCTGAGTTGCTTCAGCAGCTTCCAATTGGTGCAGAACAGTGCCAAATTGTGTGGAACGATATGGTGACAAATGTTCTAAAAGTGGATTCCAGGGTTACTTGCTGTTATTCCCTAGGATACTATCCTGGTGTGGAGGTTTGTTGTTACTTTGTCTGCCTCCTGGGTGTGTTAGTTAATTCGGGCTATTGGACCTTTATGTTCTGTCAAGTTACTTAGTCCCTAGGCTGAGATTAGGTGGCATTTAGGGATAGTTCTAGAAGCATTCAATTAGTCTTTGTTACATTTAGTATAATGAAAACTTTTCCACTTGTTCACATGACAAAAGTACTAAGTGATTTTATGGACTTGGTAGCTTTGCTGGGGGTCAACAGAAGGGGTTTGGCCAGTGCATGTTGTGTAATTTCAATCCTATTTGCCCATCATGACTGGTATTGTCAGTGGCTATAAACTCATCAGAGGGATCATCAGACTGATGTAAGTTGGCAAAGTAGAACAGTTCTTAACTGAAATGTTTTGCTTTGCAGAAAACATAGCATTGTTGGCAGAAACAGCTCTGAGATTTCTGGAGTTAGTACAGCTGAAAAATCTGAATATGGAAAATGAACCAAATGGTGAAGAAATGGATGAAACATCTCACCCTAGTGATAACTATGACACAGGTAATGTCACTTCTACTTACCTTGTCTGCTTATAATAGCAAATCATGGGCCAAAACTCCTTCAGAAATCCTTAGCCCTGATCTATCTCATCTCTCAAAGCTGAGCCTTTCTATTAAATGGGAAGAATGCTTTGCCTTTAACAATATCAAAGTGTGCATGTTACAGCTTCATGCAGAGACAGGCAGCTCTGTTCTGAATGCTGTGAAAGACAAAAAAGCATATAAATGAGCATGCTTTTCTTCTCCAAAAGTCCTCAAGGTATTTGACTGTGATGCTGGCTGCCTGGCTGCATATCCAGCTTCACTCATGGTCTCGTAAACAAGTCAGCTACAAAAACACAGCTGTGTTCCAAATACAGCTCCCACTGAAGTGGCAGGCAGCCTTAGCTTTGAAAAACCTGTCAAATTCTAGCATAGTCCTACTGCTGCATTTTTCAGTCGTTCTTCCTTGTTCTTGTCTATCTTTTTGCCTGAAAACCCTAGAAGTGTGGATGCCATTTGGCAGTATAATTACTGCAACTTTGTATTATAACTAGCACAGAGAATGAGTTAAAATCCAAAGGGTGGCTTTTCTTTTTCTTTCCTTTGGGAAGGACAGATGGTAATATGCGACCTGTGTGTCTTCTGCAGTGCCTTTTAATGATGCATAGATTCCCAGAACAATGTTGGGCAAGTCTTCTAAGCTGTGAAGAATTTGTGGTTAAAAACTGTCATTTCTCTTCTGGGCTAAGTAGATCAGTCTGTGACTAATCATAGTTGGTAAACATCCTGCCTGTACTCCATTTGGGAAAAAGGCAATTATCTCTCAACTAGCTGCAGAATGATGCTTTAAAATAAAGCAACAACTTATCTCTCAACTAGCTGCAGAATGATGCTTTGAAATAAAGCAACAACAAACCAAAACCAAATATAAAACATCCCTTCCAAGTTCCTTCACATAAGGCATGGGGTGCTCAGAATTGCTATGGAGTGAGAGAGGAACCCCCATTGTATGGAATGTATTTCTGAGAAATACTGTCTCCTATCACTCAAAATGGCTTGGAGATGAAAGAAGTAACACAAGGAAAAAATAAGTTTGAGTAGTTCTATTTATTTTTTACCCAAGCATGAGCAATTTGAACCCAGAAGGCAACTTTTTCATGTGACCAACACACAGTACTGATAGAAAGCAAATTAACTGGTCTTCTGACTGTGGGCAAATAGCAATCACCCCTGCAAAGCTGGGGCAGCAACAGCTGAAATTTTTGTGTCACTCATGTGAAAACCTGCCTTGTACAGCTTTCAATAACAGCCAGTGCATGAACAATTCTGTTATTTCCATGTAACAGAAATGGGTTTTTTAGCTGCTTGATGGAGTAGAAACCATAGGCAAGGTCGTCTTCAAATTTTTTGTCAGTATCATTAGGGTAACTGCAGACATACAATGAAACTGGAAGTATCCACACAATATACGTGGTGTTATATTCCTTCTCTGTATGCTTACTGAGGTGAACCTATCTACCTAACTAAAAACATGCTCTTGATCTGTTGTCAGTTCACAAATTTTGAAACTGATAGTCAAATAGACATATCAAACCAGGCTTGCCGTGAAGCATTTTGTTTACTGTTGTAACATTGCTGCTGACTCATTCTGATGCTTTATCACATCTGCATTGCACCTA
>NW_008680932.1:43469-56246 GCF_000695815.1 Acanthisitta chloris | reverse complement strand
ATAGATATAGATATAGATATATATATAGATAGTTGAGTTTTGGAATGAGCTTATTTATTGTTGAACATTTCCTCCTTACTCATTTTTTTGACCATCCTTAAATAAAACCAAACTTGACAGTGAAATAAATAAATGTGTTGACACCCCCCACCCATCTCCTCATACTAGTACCTGATGTGTTTCTTTCATCTCAAACAGAAATAATTGTGGTAATAATCTACCTGGTATAATAGACATATTAATTATTGGTATTGTAGGTGCCTGAGATACACAGCTTCTTGTTATAACGTAGTTCTGTATTTCCTGCTACTCCCAGCCTTCCCCACCTGGTACAGCCATGTTCCAACCTTATGATCAATATAATGAAATAAGTACAATACTATTGACTTGGTCAGTGTTAGGTGGACAGGTCCTGGGTTTTCAGTCGTGAATGGCTTGTTCTTCCCAGGGTACTGCATAGTGCCCAGAGCACAGACGGAAGATGGAACTTGGTCAGGATCTCATGAAATAGCTCCTTTCCAAGGTATAAGGGGAAAGTAATTGAAGACCTTATAAGTACAAAGTAATTTATTTCATTTTAGAAATTATGGGATTTTCACAGGGCTTCATGCTTCATTAGCTTTATATAAGCTGTGATCTAAGTAATTATTTTTTCTCTATTTTTCCTTGGGTTTTGGGGGAATTTTTTTTTGATTTTTTGTGTGGCTACAGATAGTTGTATGACATTGGCTTATTTTATTGGGTTTCATATCTAGAAATTCAACCTGAATTAGTGAGTTTAGATGAACATAGCTTTCAGTGCTCTTAATACACCTAACCGAATGTTAAGGTTTATTATATTGAGCATTTTCATATTTTTCAGACTTTACACTCTAGATGGAAAGCTTGTTCAGAGTGGGTCGGACTTGGAGAATGGACAAATTTATGTTGCAGTGGGAAGAGAAAAGTTTAAGAAGTTGCCATACGGTGACCTGCTGTTTAGCAAATCTACAGTGAGAAGACCACCGGGGTAAGTTCTAAAGGTCTGTGATATGCTTATCATGTGCTTGTTTGTGTCAATTTCTTTACAAAGCACCACCAGTAAAGTACAAAATCATTATTCCAAGAATGGTAGATGGTGGGTGGGTGGATGGATGGATGAATGGGGGCTTAGTAGGGATGCAAAATTTTATTGGCAACTTCTGAGAATTTTTGAAGTAACAAAAGCCAAAATGGATATTCAGAAGACCAATTTACCTCATAAACATTCTCAAAATTTTATTGGCAACTTCTGAGAATGTTTGAGATAACAAAAGCCAAAATGGAAATTCAGAAGACCAGTTTACCTCATAAACATTCCCTTGATCATGTATAACAAAATTAGTGTCAGAGAAAGTGTTATTTTGACTTGGCTTAATTTATTTTTTTTCCTGGGATACAAATGTGTACAGCTGAAATGAGATTAGGTGCGCATCTACTGCAGTTTAGATCTACTCTTGCTTAGTAATGTTTTGTGGAACATGTACTCCCTTAAGAATAATTTATGTTTGGGCCTAATTTTTGTGGGCTAGAACAGTCATATAATAGAGTGCTAAACTGGGTGTCTATAGGAGAAACTTGTTCTTTTTGTGTCTTTCAAAAACATGAAAATTGGGATCCATCCATTGAAATAAATGGAAAAAAATGGAAATTTGTCCCACAAATTGGTGTAGTTTAGAGAATTTGTCCAAATTTGACATATAAACTGGAGTGCAATTTATATTTCATTTATTTTAGTGAGCAACCGTAGACAATGTGAATAATTTGAAAGTATTTTGAGAAACACCATTTGCAACTAATGAACCTAATGATGGTACAAAGCTGATAAATTGTTATCAATTGATATAAACAGTTTTGTTGAAATTGCTGGAACTTTTCATTATAATAGTTGTAAGGAGCAGTCACATAATAATTCACTGAATACTGCTCTGCAAATTTTTGGTATATAAAGTACGCATTGTGGGGAACTTGTTTCAATAAGTTAATGATTATGCATTTAAATATAGTCTAGTAACCAGGAATGGGTGATTCTCAGGAAAAACATGCAATGCAAAAAAGCCATTAGCCCTGTTGCCATAGCCTTCTTGGTATTATCTGACTTGGTTATAGATACACAGTATCTCTGATAGTGATAGTGTACGCAGTTCTAAGGTGTGGCTTATTTCTGCAGTTCCAAAGCCTCTGTTCTACCTCCAATTGTGGGATCTCGAAAGTCCAAAGGCAGTGTAAGTATCAAGTTTCTAATTCAGCTGCATTCTGGCAGATGGAAAGTTCTTGTCCTTTGGGTTTTAATTAAATCTGAAGAGAAAAAAACCACAGCCACCTGGTGGTATGCTTATTAAAGCCTGATGAATCTGTAGCTATTTGCAGTGTCAATTAGACAAAAGAAATTGGAGAAAATATTATTGCAATAATGGCTGCTGTATTTTTTATAAAACCTTCCATAGCAAAGATCAACTGCTGCCTTGAGGTCTTTCCTCTAAACCTGGTAAGATATATTTGTGTATTTATTTATTCGAGTTATGCACCTAAAGGAAAAACATAGAATCTTTTAGAAAACATCTTGCAGAAAATGGTTTTTCTGCATACTGAGTCTGAATAAGGCCCTAAACCAGCTTCCAATCTGATATGTTTTGTCCTAGGTAACTGTTAAATGCAGAGCTTGATCCTCCACTGCTTTGATTCCTGTATAGCTATTTATATGTGTACAAAATGAGTCATAGAAACCTTAAAGCTGGAAAATACCTGCAAGATGATCAAGTCCCACCTTTGAATGACCACCACTACTTCAACTAAACCATAGCACTGGGAAAATACCTGCAAGATGATCAAGTCCAACCTTTGAATGACCACCACCACTTCAACTAAACCATAGCACTAAATGCCACATCTGGTCCTTTCTTGAAAACTTCTAGCGATGGTGACTCCACCACTTCCCTGGGCATCCTGGTCCAAAATTTAACCACCCTTTCGGTGCAGAAATTCTTCCTGATGCCCAGGTTAAATTTCCCCTGGCACAGCCTGAGGCCATCTTCTCTTCTCCTGTCCTCCCAGTTGCCTGTGAGGCTGATCCCCACCTTGCTCTGTCGATTTAAAACAGTGCCAAAACAGAATATGAGTATCTGTTTTCACTATTTCTATGCAATTGCAATTTACTGTACAAATATAAGACAGCAGGGAGTGATACTCACAGTCTGTCATTGTAATTGTGATAGTAGATCATGCCCATTCACTGTTTACGGAACTCAAAAAAATCCCTGGAGCCACTAGCAAAAATGAGCAATGAAATATATGTCTGTTCCATTCTGTTGAAATTCAGTAGAAGATAAAACCTCAGTAAAGAACATTCTTTCCAGTGGTGTTTGGTTTTAAAATGTGAGCTTTGTTTTGTAAAAATAACTCATCAGCAGTTCTAATTTCTTGTGTCTTCTACTATTGCTTAACAACAGGTATAGAAAATGATTTCTTATTCACTTGTATTGCATTGGGATTGACACTTGATAACAAATGTCAAAACTTAAAGAAGCAGGCACATGTACTACTGCTCCTAAATATCTAATACAACATTTGAACTGGTGTAAATCATTCAAGTGTTTCCTTCAATTTGCTATCTACACTTTTTTACTATTATTGCTTGGGAGTAGCAGTCTCTAGTTTGAATTAGAAGGGATTGCAATGCCCTCATTTCTCTTTATAGAGAAAGTTTTGATGGTATTGGTAGACAAATGGTAGATTAGATGGTAAAAGTGAGATGGTATTAAAGCATTTTTAACAGAACTGATTTCTACTGATTATATGAAAACTAGAAGAATGATGTAAAAATGTAGTATTGTATGCAGAATTTTTTAAGAGATGTGAGATTTTTGTCAGGAGTTATTTTTCTGAAAGATTTGAATTCTATATACTATTATGTCTTAACTTTAGCAGTGAGGTGAAAAAATTGTTCGTGATCACTGCAAAATGAAAGGCCTTTATGGTGCGCAGTTTCTAAAATGGCATGAATTGCTCATGCAGCTACAGTAAGTGAAACAGTGAATTAGAGTATATTCATCTTTTGTGATTCAGCTAAGTCTATGATAAGGTGAACTGTTCCAGATAGATATCGATAAGGTTTTCTGCCCAATCTGCTTGAGTGTTTTGTTGTTATATGGAGAACTGGATTACAAAGAGACTACTGAGAGGCAATGATGGGATGTTCAGTTGGTAAAGTTTTACACAGCCTAGAATGATACAACAGCACCCTAAAGGGCTGCTATATGCAGTTCATTTTTTTTTAATGTTGATTGTGAACAGATTTAGACTGATGAAATATGTGCATAAATAATAAAATCTCTGGCTAGTACACCCAGGATCATACATACATCAAAACTGTAAAAATAAGGACCAGGTTTCTAGTTCTGTTTCTAGATACACCACAGAGCAAGCAGGGGAACTGACTGATGTCCATGAATGTGATTCAGAGGTGGTGTGTTGATGTCTACTTGACAGTCAGTGTTACTGCCTCATGAAGACTGTCATTCTCTTCCAGCTTCTCTTGACACTCATTTACACAGGCAATGAATTATTAACAAGTTATATATGTTACATCTTGTGACTTTTCACATATATATGGATGTGGTGTAGCTGTATATAATATGCATGCATGTATAGATTCATCTAGCCATTTTTTTCATCAAATGAAACAGTATTTTCTTATACTAAACATGTTACTTTCTCCTGGGAGTTGTTGAGAAGTATTTCATCAGTCAAATCATACACTAAATTGAGATTAGTTACACTTTTCTGGATAATTTAAGATATCACTTAACCATACTGATTGTAAGTTAATATGCTTCTTTAGCAGCTGACACCAGTCCTTAGTATTAAAAGGCTGAAATAATACTGAAATCAAAAAAATAAACTTTGTCATTTGAGTCAGTGATAATTAGATACACTTCCTTTCAGGGAAATGATCGGCAATCCAAATCTACCACTGGATCCAGTGAGCAGGCAGAAAATAGTTCCTCACCTCAGCTTCCCAAAGGGAAAGATAAAAAAAGCCAGAATCCAGAGAATTCGATGTCCAGACGACGCTTTTCTAACAGCTCTACAAAAGTAAAAGCGACAGCTTCCACAGGAGTCCTTCAAGATAATGGTCAGTACCGAGATAAACATTGTCGCAGCATAGTGGCTTTCAATCCTCAGTTAAAACAATGAAATAATGCAATGATAAGCTTGTACAGTTCTTGAATTGTCTGTTTAATCTCCCTGACAGAAATTGCAGAAGTTCTTTCTGCATAGGAAATGTACCCGTGCCTATCCGCTACATTCCTAGTTTCCTTCACGTACCACAGGAGGCTGTGTATGATTTTTAGTATACCTTGGAAGTCAAGCTAATATGGTCCTATCTTTATGCTTTTGACAAAAGCATAATGGAAAACATATTTTGGACCATTTTTCTGCTGTTTTGCTCTGAAAAAAGGTGAAGAAAAGAAGCTGCTCTCAAAGGATACCTCCGGGTCCCTGTGGATCCCTGGTTAGCTGCCTGGTACTGTGTGACAAAATGACTGGACCCTGAGGGAGTAACACAAACACTAACTCCAGTTAGCCGATAGCTGCTGAGACAAATCATAGAGCAGAGCTGCTGGAGGTCCTTTCAGAATTTGTTCCCCACTGTGCTGTGACAGCAGTGACAGTAATTTACAAATGTAGTTGTAAACATCCTCTTTGAGAAACTGTTTTTCTTACCTTATGATATAATGTCCCTCTTCCCCCCTCCCCCCCATTTTTTTGTGATGGCTAGAAAACTGGCCCATCACCACAGATACTGCTACCATGCTGGAATGGCTGTTCTTGCTCATTAGTAATAATTCCAGAAGTATTTAATACAGGCCAGTTAGTATCTGTCAGGAGAAAGAAATTGTTCTTTTCATCGCATTTGAAATTTCTTCTCACTGCTTTTTAAGCATTAATAATCAAGTGTACCATAACAATCTGTGATCTAACACTTCAGTGTGTATCATCCAACAGCAAGTTTTGTACCATTTTCTTGAAACATGAGTTATAAATTTATGTTGAGTCAGGAGCAGGTTTGTAAAACAGAGTTCTGAAAGATTAGTGAACTATAGTCTTTTGCAATATAATTGTTTTTTCAAGAGTTAGCTTGTTGAATTTCAGGATTATTTTAATCTCGATTCAAATGCCTTTCTATCCTTTAGTTGGTAAGTGGACATAATTTTAGCCAGCTCTTTTTCAGTCCAGTTTTTTCTTTCCAAAGAACAATGATGTAATGTATATGTATCCTACAGTTGTTCATAGGCTGCTTGGATTTAACCTACCTACTCATCTCTTGTTCCTGTCTAAGTGTACCTACCACCTACTTGAATTAAGAACAGAAAGAGTGAAGATCATAATTTGCAGTGTTCTTTGGAAAATGTGTTCTGGTACATCATCTAAGGCACCAGATTCACCAGGAGGCCCATCTGGTGCTATTTCCAACAATCCACACACACTGCTAGAAGGGGTATGTCAGAAGATCCTGCCTTTAAAAAGTGGGACTGGGATTTTATAGTATAAACTGATTGGCTGTTGTTCCAATGTTTCTAGGCCAGCTGTGTCAGCTCAACAGCCTTTATCTCAGCAGCTTTACATATGTTATCAGTACTATCACTTGTTGTTTCCTTTATCAGGAACTTTGCCACATCCTCACTGGTGCCAGTTTCTGTCAGGAAATTTTGTTCTTCACATCCTCAGGATGTTTAACTTTGGGATTTGAGACCAGACAGGCTTGTCTCAGCATTCTTTAATACCAAAAGCAGCATGAACCCCCTTCTCCATCTACTACTGGTAACTTTTGAAAATAGTGTAATTTTGAGCTGGTTTACCTTCATTTTGGCAGAGCATTCTGCTATGCTTCACCCTGTGACTGCAGTCAGTCATCTTTACCTCATGAAGAAGTAACAAAGGTACCTTGCCTCCATGATATAGAAGCATCCACTGCATATGTGTACATTATTGTCAGTTAAGTTGAGAAACATCAATCTCTTAAGTTTTATCATTTTGTTTTAACTCGTGCTTTGAAGAGTGTTAGTTATATTATAATCATATATTATACTTTAACACAGAAAAATATTATCAAAACCAGTCAAAATTTAATTAGCAATATCAAACGGAACACAATAGTCAGCTCTGGATTCTGGCAAGAAACACTGTTATTATTTCAAATTACATACTTCTGGAGTAGTTAGTTTCCTCATTTGTTGGATTAGGCATCACACTTACATATACAATGATTATTATTAAAAAGCACATTCTGATTAGTAGCAATATTATAACAAGGTGTAACATTAAATTCAAAATGCTTGTTGTGGTTGGGGGTCATCCAAACAAGTTGTCCTACCAGTGATATTTTCCATCCCTTTTCACTTGTTCAAGAAGAAGATAAATTTTTTCCACATCATGATGGACAGGACTTTTCTGCTTCAGCTGTTGTACCAGTTTATGTAGTTCAGGATGTTCCAAAAGTTTTTTGACCAGGATAATGTCCATTCCAATACGCATTGGAGACAAAGTGTCACATAACATGATGCTGCCATGTATGTTCTAGTACACAGTTTTTGGTAGGGAATAGTTGAAGGCACATCCTACTATATTGCTAAAGTTACAAATGCATAAATGTGAGTGTCTGTTCTAATTTCATCTCACCATCCCACTAAATACGTTTTTAACATTGTCAGGGCTGCTTTCAATAGAGGTCTTAACATACTAGGCTTGACTTCTGTGGAGATTGGGCTATCTCACTTTAAGTGTCCGTGCATTGCCTGTAGGCAACTGCCTTTGTAACAGTAGTAGATATTTCATTAGATGACCACATGGGTATGGACGTGGTTCTTCTCTTTCCATAACCTCTATTCCTCTGGCCCAGTAAGCAATCCTGGTGGTTATGGAATGGAGTTGATTGGTAGGCAATGATATTAAAGCTAACAAAACAATTATTAAGTAGAAATTGATGTTACTCACCCATACCAACAACCATGGGCAGATCTCTTTCACTCAGCTTTGCGGAGTAACTTCACAGGTTGTTCCCACTCTAGGAATGAATCTCCACACACACTTCTAGAAGGGGTATGTCAGAAAGTCCTGCCTTTAAAATGTGTGACTGCACTTTTCTAGTATAAACTAATTGGCTGTTGTTCCTATGTTTCTAGGCCAGCTGTGTCAGCTTGGCAGCCTTTAGCTCAGCAGCTTTACCTGTGTTATCAGTACTATCACTTGTTGTTTCCCTTGTCTAGAACTTTGTCTGCCACATCCTCACTGGTGCCAGTTCCTGTCAGGAAACTTTGTTCTTCACATCCTCAGGATGTTTAACTTTGGTATTTGAGACCAGTCAGGCTTGTCTCAGCAATCTTCAACACCAAAAGCAGTGTGACGCCCCTTCTAAAGTTGAAGCTGTTTTACCCCCACTTTAGCAGAGCATCCTGCTGCATCTTGTACACTGCTTTCTTTTCCACTTATTCAGTGATGATTTTCCTTGAGTCTGTGTGGCCCTTCATTAATTTTATCTGACTTCATCAGTTTGTTTTCTGTGCCATTTGGTCTTTCCTCAAGTAATCTCTTCTGTCTGTCAGTGGTTCACCAGGTTCTGGAGGTTGGGTTCTGTTTCTTTCTTAGTCTTCCTGTTCAACTTTGGGCAATTGTGTGGGCCTCGATACATTCTTAAGACAGTGAAACATGTACATGAAGAGAAATATGTGTAACAGGAGGCACTTCAACCATCCTAAGCTGTTCCCACCTCTCTGAAACTTCCTCCATACAGCTAAAGGGTATGTCAGAGCAGCTGTGGAAATACTTGGTTTGCCAAGGCTCTTGTGGAGTTGCTGTATAGGGTCAGAGGTGGTGACAACCATCCCGTTGGTGGGGGAGTGAGTGGGAGGCTGTGTGGTTCTTGGCTGCTGGCTGGGGTTAAACCACGTCAGAAGACAAAAGCTCTCCTAGCTTCCTTCTCCACATGGATATTACAAGTCTTTTCCTTTAATCAGCTTGGGAGCAGAGTGGATGTAGCATTTTGGTTTGTCTGTTTTTCTCTTCCTTTTGTACTCAGCAAGATGTAGCTTTGCAACAGTTGTTAACACATGTTGTGGTTTTGAAGAGCAAACTTGTCAAGAGACTGTATCAGCTATATAACAGGCATCTCTATAAAGTAAATTCATAGGTTGAAAAGTTTTCTTTAGACTTTATTTGAGTCATCATTCTTTGCTTTGTCGCTTTATTTTGAAGTGCTTATAGCTCCAAGTCATTATATGAACTTTTTTTCTGACTAATACAAAGTTGTTCTTTTGAACATATCCATTAAATATATGTCTTGATGATCTTAAGAAAGTTCATGGTGTACTTTCGATGGTTGATTTGTGGGCTATGACTTTTTAAAACAAAAGTAGTTTTCTGCACAATTGCAATGTGCTTTCTATTAAAATAATGGAGGTGTGCTGAGAACTCAACAGAGCAAAAAATATTGGGTTTTTACATTTTAAGCATTTTAAATATTCATTACAAGTTAATGTGAATACTGTGCTACAACTGTGGAACAAGAATCTTTAATTCATCTAAAAGCAAAGAAAGCCAACAGGCAAACTCTGGACAAATCTTGTTAAAAACTAAATAATTGTTTAATTTTTAACAATAAAAAAAGCTTCATTGAAGTTAATGTTTAAAGACACTGAGCCTCTGGGTTTCAGAATACAGATAAGTGGCCATGGCTTACACTGGCAGCCAGACCTGCTGTATGCATACTTGTACTTATGTTGTGCTTATATTTGTTATTTACATGTATGCTGAGGACCTATCATGTTCCCCTTTGGGTGTGGAAGGAGCTTGTACTGCTGGGACAATATGTTAGGATCCAAAGGGCAGATGAAGGGTACATGCTCCCTTCTAAGGGTACTGCTTCACCTGTTGTTTCCAGTACTGCTTCATATACTGATGAAGGGTGTTAACATCCAGTTCAGCTTGAAAGGGCTGTATATTAGTGAAAGCTCTTCCCCTTCTCCTGTTGTGTATGTTTTAAGTGCTCTAAAATGTCTCCCTGTCAACAGGGTATCTCCCTGACTTTGTCCTGGTTTGTTGCCTTGTCTCTGGGTGAGATGGACTCCTGCAGTGGTTCTGTGACTTAGTGGGACTGAAGTGGATGATGAAAGTGCCTTAAAAGGTGTTTTATTTTTTATTAAGGTCTTTCCATTTCACCTGGAGATAGCGAAAGTGCCTTAAAAGGTGTTTTATTTTGTATTAAGGTATTTCCATTTCACCTGGAGATAGTTGTATAAGATACAGCTTCCCTCATAGGCAGGCAACTAGTACATACAGTTGTAGCTGTAGTATTTCAGCTAGATTCAGTTAGTGGAAAGGAGCATTGCAGCTTTCTTCCCAGACTGCCTGTGGCTTTTAAAGACTGCTTCAAATACATGTTTGAGGAATAGAGTTTGAGAGGGAAGTGTGCAAGTGGTTCCTTTGTTCTCTTCCTTTGCCCAGCAATGCCAAGACATAGCTCTGCCCTTGTGGGATGAAGAGGAAAAGTAGAAGCAGTCACGAGCACACCAGAATTCTCAGCCCTTCTCTTGTCTGTCTGCATTACTGGGTGTTAGCTGAAGTGCTGTTCAAGCTAATAGCATTCAAACTTTAAATTGCAAAATCTACAAGAGGGTTATTGCAAAGACTCCAGCCATAGTGTACTTGGCCTCACCTTTGCCTTGTCCATTCAGAAGGCATGAACAGAAGGCTGTTTGTTTGGAGAGGATGTTTTTTTCTATCTGTTTCCCTATGGCAACAAGACAAACACAGTAAATCCTAAGTTTCTTGACTGTGGTACACTTTCAGATCCCACCTGATCCTGGAAACCCTTTGAGGGCAAGATGCATCTTGTCTACCTCCCACTGTATGAGGGTTAGAGGATTTATTCAAGCTGGGCTTCTAGGCTCCAGCCATCAAGGAGAGACAAGTGTGTCTGGAAATGCCCATTTTCTTGGCTGACAATGAAATTAGAAATCTAATTTAGACCAGATGCTGAAGTATTGGATGTATCGTGTATGTAATTTTTGCCTTGAATTATGACATTTTCAGGTTCATTTTAGAGTAAAGAGTCTTATGCTGAAATGGAGATGTATTTTTTGATGGAAAACTAGAAGTCAGCTCCAGGAACGCAGTGATAATGATTGCTCCCAAGTACTGTTTTGATCAGTACAACCCCACTGTCTATTCTGAAGGCTCATTGCAGCTCCTCCTCAGTTGGCTTTGCAGATTATTTAAAAAAACTCTTCAAATTCAGAGGCTTTGTACTGGATAAGAGAAGCACTTGTCACCATCTTAGGAATTTAATTTAATTTAATTTCTTTTATTTTAATTATTTTATTTTATGTTTTTCCTGATGGACAGTCAAAAAAGCTTTAGGTGTTTTAGTTGGCTGCGTTTGGCTGTCACTGATAAAGGATTAATTTATTTTAATCTGAAACCAATAAACTGCACAGTGAGTTTACAGAGGCACGTTTTGGGGTGTACGGAAATAGATAAAAAGAAAATATTAATAGTACAAGATGTATCCTGTATTCTTTGCTGTCCTTTCTCCTGCCAATTTAGTAGTTATGTGGAATCTTCTCTCTTTTGAGTGCCAGACTGTTTGAAAGTGATTGTTTCCTGGTTCATAACATCTGAAGAATTATGCACATAGTGTATTTAAAGCTTAACTTAATCTTCCAACAGAGTTTAGTTGGGCTAGTCATGTATTTACTTTGAATTTATTTTTTTAATACACTGAGAATTTCACCAGTATGCCATTCATATTACAACTGATCCATGTCATAATCCTCTTAAATCAAGATGATTAAAGAATTTCTTAGTGTTGAAAGCTCTTTGTGCAAGATTTAAATTCACCACTTCTTAGTGCAAATCCAGTAGATTGTGAGCTGCTGCTTAGGCTTTTGTAACCAATAAGGCATGCTATTAATGTTATGATTCGGTAGAAACCTAAATAGCATTGAATATATCATATGTAACAGTAATTGCAACTGGAAATGTGAAGTTTAGAGCTTAGACTAGTGCAGCTGGTTCAGGAGAATTTGGGTTTAGGAAAGTGACACCAAATTGACATTTAATTATCAGCTGCTTAGTTGAAGGTTTAATAAAAACCACCGCCACAAAAAAATCCTCCAAGCCAACAACAAGAACAACAAAAAAACCCCTTTAAAAACCTAAACCTATTAATTTTTTTGTTTGCACCACATCCTGTAAAGAGTATACATAGAAAGTTGAACAGGAAAGTAGCAAACACAGGAGTGCAGCAGAAAATTCTTGGAGGGGAGTACCCTCATTTAAAGCCTAGTCCATTCAAATACGCTAGTTTAATTGTGGTCACACAGATTGCGAAATAACTCCCCACACAAACTGTAAAACAAGTTCTAGAGGTAATAGGCTGTGAAGCTTGAGGTTTCGTTGTGATTTGGAAAAGTCATATACTGGAGATGGGCTGAGCTACTCCACAGTTTTTCAGATCTATTTTTGAGTATTCTGAGGTCTTAGAAGTTGGCAGTCATTTCCATTTCCTGTTTTTTTTTATTGGCTAAAAGAAAAAGAAAAGGCCAACTCTTACTTAAAAGGAAACAGAACATCAGGTATGCAGCCGCTCTTGCTATTATGCTCTGAATTGCTTTCAGTAAAATTATGAACTTGCCGAAGAGGACAAACCTGGGCTGCCAAATATCAGCTGTGCATTGTGAGCTAAAACTGTTGTCCATG
>NW_008680932.1:37051-43441 GCF_000695815.1 Acanthisitta chloris | reverse complement strand
CCTCTCTGTAGTTAAAACATAGACCATATCACTGCTGTGTTGTCAAAACAGACAAAAAGTGTGCTCAAGAGAGAGACATGCTTGCAGAGATTTTACCGGACCTGTTGTTTTATTCCTCACATAATAAGATACAAAATCATAATCTGTAGCAAGAAATGAGAACCATTGCTGCTGTTAGTGTGCATTGTTACAGTGCTAAACCATGGTAGCCAGAGTGTACTAATGCCAGTGGGGAAGTAAGATGATGATAAACCTTGCAGCCTCTTTCTTCCAGCACATGGTGAGGTTCTTTGGGTTTGCTTTTAGTAAAGTTAATACTTTGCCAAACACAAAACAGGCAAATATATACTTGTCAGCTGGAAAGCCATGCTGCTTAACTCCCTGCAGGAGGGAATGTAGGTGCAGTGATGTTCTGTTTGGAATGACTGGACCAGGGCAGACATTTCAGGGCTTTTGCATTTGTTTTGTGGCACTTTAGCCCTTAGGACCCAGCTGTACCCAAGAGACAGCTGAGTTATGGAACAGGCACAGAATTAAAAGAGATGTGCCTGAATGAGAGCTGCTTTCTTAATTTTAAAATGCAAATGGTCTTAATGATCTGTAATTTAAATAAATTAGTAAATTAGATGCTTAAAACCAGAGAGAATAAATTAGGTGAATTACCAAAGTAGGGAGAAGGAAGAATAAAATCTTGTATTGTGACACCCAGTCTTTTATTTTTGTAGCTGTTGATACATAAAGATGCCTGAGCTATTGCAGCTTTTCCTTTGCTCTAGCATTACCATATTTCCTATCAGTAAAGGAGACTGCTGCATACAAAGGCAACCTCCAGGAGCACCTTTGCAGTTCCTGTTGAGGTAGTCAGATGTCAGCAATCTATAATGGTGTCACATCGCATTAGAAATGCGATATGTTTTGAAGAGAGGAACTAATTGCTTAAAAGCTCCAGGCTGCAGTAGTATCAGGTGAAGAAAAACATGCATTTTTTAATATACTCAACAGTTTCATATGTCTCTTACTACCAGTCTGTTTTCATTTCCATTGCTTTCTGATGACAGAAGTCACAGATACAAGCCTATCATGAAGGCAGTGACTTTTTGTTGGAAATGAGTTTTGTACAACAGTGATACTTTTAAATTAAAAGCAAACAAACAAATAAACCACAGACTGAAGAACAGGAAATAAAATGAAGTGGTACACGGGCATAAATGCACATCCTCCTATTTGTCACAGCAAACTATTCAATTTAATGAGCCACTTTTATTATTTTTTTTTTTTTAACTTTTTTTTTTTACATTTTGTCTTTAATTTGACTTAGTGGTTTTATGAGGCAGCCTCTGTTGTAAGTCACATTAATTTTTTTATGGTCACATTAACTTCCTTCCTTACATACAGAGCCTGCAGTTAGTAAATGCCTCAGATTTCCTCAAAATATTCAGGGCAGACTATTATTGCAATGACTTTTTTAATTTCTACTACTACACATTAATCAGTTTAAAATTTGGAACACATTAATCTCTGTGTAATGTTGTAATTGGTGCTTCGATAAATGTTTTCCAGTTAATGTTGTTTAGGAAAGGATCTCATGTAATATCCATTTATTGCTATGCTTAATTATTTTAAACAGAGATTTCTTATGAGTTAAAGTGTAACTCAATTAGTATTTAATCAAAACCTTGTTGTTTATCAAAGTGTAGAAAAAGGATTCCAGCTGAAATACGGAATGGCATCGGGCAGGAAATGATCTTTAGCCAATGATCAAGCCAACGATCACTTTAGCCAAGGCTTGATTGGTTATACACACACCAATTCATGGCTTCCTTCTGTGCATGCTGAACTGAGTGACTGCACAATACACTGAACATCTGTATATTGAGACAACTGGTAACATGTCAGGTGAAATGTTGTTAATTATAAGTCTTTTGGGGATTTATAAATTTTCTATGCCAGAAGCATAAAATAACTAGAAAATTCTCCTGAATAATCAGTGTAATCCCTTTCATGCATGAATTCTCAGGGACTGCAAAGCCAGTAGTAGTTATCATGGGTAAGGGGACAGAACAGAGTAGATAACTGTGAAAATGATAATCCTTGACTTTTAAGAGCAATTTTGCAAGCCATTAAGCCAGTGTTAAAATTTTCTTAAATTGTATTGGTTTCATTTGTCCATTTGCATCAAAGTCACAGAGCTGAAAAGGTTCTGTAGGAGTACAGTGCCAGCTTCTCTTATCTTTGGTGAAACCAGCTGAGTACTGAGCTTGCTTACTTTATGAAATAGACTTTGGCCAAGTAAAAAATCAGACACCTCACATCCTGTTTATCAGTCATCATCCTTTTCAAGGTTCTGATGAAACTTGACCACATGGCCTTTCTCCCACCCATACCCTCTGGACCTGATTTCCAAAGAGCTAAGCCTTCTGGTAACATGCCTCTCATGTAATTTCAGTACCTTTTTCAGCTGAAAATGTTCTCTTATTCTTACCATTTGTGTGGCTCCATTGCTGCTGTCCGTAGAGGATAGCCATAAAGCAGGTGCCCGTGTTTCAGCAACGGTATCATTTGACTTTACTTAGGTCAGGTTGAGTTAGTCCACTGCTTTTTTGAGACACTAGCTACCTCTTTTCAGTAGAGCTGTTACCAGGCTGCAAATGTTCTCTTTCCTGGTAACCCTGACAAGGCTTTGGGGAATTCAGAGCTTGAAGCCATCCGGATCCTCTTGATATTCCATTACTCTTTCTGTCTGTGAGATTATGGAGCTGGAGAAGAGGTGGGATAGAGCATAACTCTTGAAGAAGCTCTATAGGAAAGCACTTATGGTTGCAATTTTCATTCATCCCTTCAGCCTGAAGCCAAAAATTGATGTAAGAGTTCTTTCCCCAGACTGTAGAGCCACTCTCCAGAGCCTTAATTAGTATAGTTTGTTGTAGGAGTAAATATGAATAAGAAATCAAGAAAAATACTTGCCTGACAACAATGAGGATATTTTAATTGCTTTTGATTTTGCTGCACTTCTGTACATTTGGGAACATCTGAACACAGACATTCAGTTGTAGTTAGGTATAGTGAAACAACATTTCCTTTCTCAGGCTTTCCTGAAGGAAGATTCCTTTAAAAAGCTTAAAAATTCCTGTAAGCAACTTGAGTACCTGCTGACTTGTTCTTTTCCCCCCTCTCATTCTTTCAAGCTTCTATTCTTCCACTGCATATAGGCCCTTTTTGTACCTCCTGGGCAATGTGTGCATATAAGCCATTTTTCTACTTTCCATTCAGCGTGTTAGACCCTATTTCTTCCCTTAATTTTCATCAGTGTTTCCTCGTCTTTCAATGTGGTCTTGTACAGTTCCTCATTCCACATATTTCACCTAACATCACTGTGCCCTTATCATCTCCCTCTGTGTCCATATCCTCCAGCTTCTGCATATCCTTTCTCTCCAACTGAATGCATTTTCCCTCTTGTGATCTGTCCTTTGCCCTTCTGTAGGTTCTTCTTTCCCTTTTTTACTTAATTACTGAACATGACCCTCTTTTAAAATAATCAGAAATAACAAGAGATGTTTGTTTATGTTACCCAACTTCTCTCTGTGTAGGGTATAAAAAATAGTGCTGATCTTTGGCTCCGGACAGTCTGTTTTCACACAGTGACTGGCAAAACCTGAAAAAATCCAGTATCTTCTGTTTGTCTGGACACCATGGAAAAGCATCCTCACAGAAGATCAGGAGACTTTCAATAATATTTTGCTTGGTCTCTCAATAGAAGCAGCACTTGCTGTGGTATGGAGAACTGAGAACCTAAGTGAAATAAATCCTCTGGTTTATACTTGTCAGCAGAGCTGTAGGGAGACATTTTGGAGCTCGAAGTGCCCCTGAATCCTTTGCTACAAGTGTATTCTACTCAACTTGGAGTGAAAGGGTAGAGTGTGCTACAGTTTGGCTGTAAGGCTTGGACACACCTTCCTTTAGATGGGGCTGAATCCCCTTTTAGAACTCTTCTGTCCCACTGTTGCCATGCCCGTGTCTGTGGTCAGTTCTCAGGTAGTGCTAAGAAAGTCAGAGCTAGCTCATACAAGAGGGCCATATTTAATCTACAATATTTTAAGAGCTGTTTGGAGTCATAAATGTTCCATCGAATGGAGGTGCTGGGAATTTGCTTTTCAGTAAGGTAAACCACTTATTTCGAGCTTCAGGAGAGACTGCAACATAAGCCCATAACAATCTAGAATGAAGACTTGCAAAAATATTTCTACATGTAATTTATAGCGTTTTCTAAAATGCTGTCTTATTTTTCCTCCCTTAGAGACGTCTGTAGAAAGTGACTAATGATTCGGAGGCCAAGATGTGAAATATTGCATCAATAAGAATTTTTCCATGCTTTCTTTTTTTTCTTAAACCAAAAAGCATTTCTGAAGCATTGCCTATAAAATATGAGGCAGAGTTACCCAACCAAACACATTTTCTTGGGAGTAACTCAGAGCACCGATAATAGTGATTAATGTAGCCTGAAAACTGCTGACAAGATCTTGACACAGAATCGCATAAACAAGTAATGTGTTGGCCTTTCACTCAGCTGCCCTCCTCCAGATATTTGTAACTTCACATGCATAAGTGTAAATACTTCTGGCTGAAGTAGAGTGGCACACAAAAATGTTTGCATTCTAAGCTATTTTTTAATGTTCCATTTAATCAAGTTAATTTTCTGTAAATTATTTTGCAATTATTGTATTTCCTTTCAGTAACAAAAGACAAGAGTGTGTGTCCTAATGTAAGACTAATTTCATTCCTTGCCATTTTCTTTAGAAATTTTTATTTGTTCAAGTATTACAACTTTTGCATTTTCAGTTAACATAATTTTTTCTTCACCTGTTTTGACACATTTCACACCTAAGTGTATTTCTTCCTTCCTTGGAAGGTACATGTATTTTTCATATTTGTCTTCCATTTTCTTACATTGGTGCAGAGGTAAATAATTTATTTCCCCTTTGTTGCAAAGTTTCTATTTTCCATAAATAAATGTTTCATTCTGTGGAAGAACAGAAATGCTGTTTCACTTTAGAGTGCTTCCCATGCAAGACAGTGAACAGTGTCATCCTTGAGAGGTGCTGCAAGATTGTTCAGAGTTCTTTTCAACTAATTTCAATTACAACCAGCTTTCTGAGCAAACACCTGTTAGAAAGTGCTTGGAGGAAATTCCATGGAGGTTTCAGTTTTTTTGCATATTAAAATCCCCTGTTACCACTTTTTTTGGCACTCACCTTTAAATGGGAAATGTTCTTGCTTACTGAAGCTTACTGTATTCTTCCCTCTCTCTTGCTCCCTCCTGGTTTCATGATTAAGTTTTTTGAAAATACTGTTCATCTGTCTCCTTGGGTTGTTCAGCGTAGCCCTGAAGCTGATCTACTCTTCTAAGCAGAGGTACTTTAAAATTTGAGAATCCTCAACTCCTGGGTGGATTTGGCATCCAGGGCCAACACACGTTCTTGTGTTGTACTTCTTTTGCCCTGCTGGAGTAAAACCTGATGAGAGTTGCCTCTGCACCAAACTCATTTTACCTCTAGAGGCCAAACAATCCCCATTTTGTTTGAAAACCTTGGGGATTTGGAAGGCAAAAGTTTATTACAGGGTGTAAATGGAATGATGATGATTTTAAATGCAGTTGTCTCAGACACTAAGTTGACTTTTTGTAGTTCAGTGAGCCAGGGAATCTAGGACGAGGTTGTTTTCTTAGGTACTTAAGGGAAGGCCTTGAATTAGGAGCGTCATCATGGTGGTGGTTGTTTTCTTAGGTACTTAAGGGAAGACCTTGAATTAGGAGAGTCATCATGGTGGCTTTTAAGGAACACATTACATTTTCCTCTCAGCATATGGTGGAGATCTATAATTCAATCAAACGTTTATGATGAGAGGCAACAATGGTAATATCAGGTATGAGAACCAGAACATTCTGTCCTTTGGAGAGCTCAGAAAAACAGAAAAAGTGAAGTGCATTGATTATTTGAAAAAGTACAAGTAGCACCCATTCAGATGCATTTTGTTGTTACTCTCAACCACTCCATATTTTTATTGCTGATTTTGTAAAAAAAAACCCCAAGTCTTGTCAAAGGAGATCTGTAATGAGATACGTACAGGTACATTATCCAAGATTTACCATACTGCCAGCAAATATTGGATGTCCTTAGCTGGTTTCAATGGAATGTACTACAACAGATGCATTATATTAAATAATCCCCAAGAAAAAGTAATTTAAAAGAGAAAATTATTATTTTCATGCTAAGTATGAAGATGGAATGTTTTTCAAGGTGTATGAGGTATTTAGGATAAGAATCCAACCAATGATGCTAAGAACCCTGTGGTGTTTCCAACATGGGTACTTTCAGAGTACAGGTAGTATAGATC